>NW_022145606.1:40756324-41035601 GCF_000002235.5 Strongylocentrotus purpuratus | reverse complement strand
TTTGTGTACAAAACATATGGAAAAGTCATTTTTCCTAAAAACAGATCAAACATGGGTTATTGGGTCTTGTTTAAGTTTAGGTGGTTGTTTTGGGATTAATTGTTGAATTGTAGTAAGAAATGAAATAAACAACAAAAAACAATGAAATACATAAGTTAAAAAAACAATGAAATACATAAGAAATGATCAAAACAAGGGATAACATAAGGAATAAGCTGGCTCTTCCAATTTTTTTTGTCGTATTATTATTCAGAATGGTCTTATGAATATATGCAGTGAAAAATAATGCTTAAATATGAATAATATATGATTTATGGGTAAAAATGTGATTTGTATGACTTTATTTGCATAAATTACCATAAATATGCAAATGAGTGAATTTTTCAAAAAAAATCAAATTATCATATTATTCTATACACTTCACTTGACATGTGTGCACATTTTCGCGGCGATCGGCAGCTTCGCGGCCGAGATCTTAAGGGAGGGGGGCAATATGCCCCCCCCCGGCCGCTTATTTTTTTATTTACACGGCAGCAAGGGGAAAAGCTCGATCAATTCCAATGAAACCGCTCGCGAAGAGTCTAGTCTGTAGTGCCTGTTCTGAATATGAATTGTGTTTTCGATTTACTCTGTGTTGTTGGTACGTGGCCGAGGGCATTATGTTCACGCTCTCGATTTCTCTGTGCCATGGTGTCGCCCCGGGTGTCGCACATAATATCATACTGCCGTCACTGTTTATTGCATAAGACATCTAGACTATTTTGTTTTCTTGTTTTCCTTTAGATGTCTTTCATGATCATCGTTTCCTTCTCTAGATCTACAATCCCTAACGCTGCACTGCTGTACTCGTACTCCGATTCAGTTTAGTCTAGACTCGTCGCGAGCGGTTTCATTGGAATTAATTGAGAAATTCCCCTCGCTGCCGTGTAAATAAAGAATACGCCCCCCGGCCGTACTAAGACCTCAAATAGCCCGGCCTTTTTAGGGTTAAAGGGTGCAGGATTGCACGTTAAAAAAAGGTGCAGGATTTAACCCCTAGAGGTGCTGCCAGTGTTGCATCATTTTGCACCCCTAAAGGTGCATACTTGCACCATTTTTTTCTTAGTGTGTAGAAAGCGGCACTCATCATGGATGATAAGGGGCACTTCTTAGAACGGAAAGGGCACTTGTTAGACTGGGAAAAGGTACACGTGCCATAGTCACAGGGGCAATTATTTATTTATTTATTATTTCTTTATTCAAGTTTTATATAAAATAGAGGATAGGTACATTCAGTAAGAAAACAAAAAATAAAAATAATATTCAGGTGATCGGTACACTTTAACCGTTTATGTAATCATCTACAAATGGATGTAATTGACATCTTCTTTCCATTTCTCTCTCTTTTTAACGCAATTTACACATTATTTTTATGTTGCAGGCTTCTTGGTTGTGGTACAAACGCAGACGGTAGACTGAGACGTCACATCACTGGTCTTAACAAGTCAGAGAAGTCACTCGGGGTGATTGCCTTGCATGTAAGTTATTTACGAAGTATATCGATTGCTACATAAATGCAAGGGTTCTGGGACAATTACCCCGCGGGCAATCACCCCCGGCAAAATACCAACGGGACAGTCACACCTCTCCCATTCAGAGAACAATCCCCCCTCCTGAAAATTACCTTCTTGGACAATCACCCCCCCCCCCCAGTACAATTACCCCCCGAAAAAATTAAACCTAATAACTATCAGGGGGTAATTTTCCAGGGGGGGGGGGGGATTGTCCTCCGGGGTGGTTGTCCTTTGTTGCCCTAGGAGGGTGGGGGGGGGGGGGGGGGGGGAGGTAATTGCCTAGGGGCTACTTTTCAGAGTAAGGGGGTAATTGCCCTGGAGGGTAATTTTCGGGTGGTAATTGTCCTTTGGGTAATTTTCCGGGGTGATTGTTCAGGGGGTAATTGTCCTGATACGGAATGCAAGTTTATCATTGGACAGTGTAACATACATGTATTTAAATGTATATCATGTGTATAGCGTGTTTGTAAAAATATAGTGGCATCCTTTTTATTGTTATATTATATTGGATGTAGGTGCTGGATGTACATGCAAACTACAAGATTATAAGATTATGCTTCCGATGACCCTACATTTACAAAAGATTTGAAATAAAATTGAAATTAACATTACACAACTCGTGAATGATCCGTATGTTCAGAGCCATCCACCAACCCACCGCTCCGGTATAAATTATCATACAATAAAGAAACAGGTTGCCTGTCTAAATGAATATCAGCCATTCGCAGATCAGATTAACATGTATGCAAACGAAAGTAATTGATTTATTGGCCTCTTCAGTTAACAAACTGCTATCCCTGAGCGCCCTGCACAATAAAAACAACGTATATTCAGTACTTATGGACTTAATTAGTACATATTTAACTCAAGAATAACATAACAAACAAAGACAAGGAAAACAAAGATTAATTACATAAGAAAGACATTATATTATGAATACAAAATTGTTAAGTGTCACTAATTTTCAACAAAACATTTGATCAAAACTACAGTCGATAGATTTTTAATTTGTCCAAATTCTGATTACAGCCGTTGAAAACAAAATGAGGTAATACATAAGACAATGTTTAAATAGGGATCGATTGAAGGAGAGCAAAGTAAGCTGGTAAAGACAGAGCAAGGAGGAGAGAAAAAAAGAGAGGAAGAGGGGGAGGGAGAACAATGGAGTACGTGGGTATTACAGGAAAAATTAATCAGCTAAGATGGATGCCCTAGAAAAGTATACATGTACGCTACATAATACACGGGGAAAATGGGAGAGGGGTAGAAAAGGAAGAAGAGGAGAAGGATAGAGAGAGAGAGAGATATACATTCAGAGAAAGAGAGAGAGAGAGAGAGAGAGAGAGAGAGAGAGATATCCTGTATTCCTGTACATAAATTGATTTAGTAATCCTTTATGCGGCAATGTCTCCTGATAGCAAAAAGCAGTTCTACAACTTGCTTTAAAACATTTGAGTGATGGGAGTTATCTGTGCTCGGCATTTAGATTATTCCATTGTTCCGTACATAATCCCATTAGTACCACCATGTGAATTAAAATTTAAGAGGAATTAGAGGAATTATCAGGCTGCCGCCACTTAATTATCTAGCGGCCACCACTTTATTATCTGGCAGCCGCCGGATAATTAACATAGTACAGGAGCAGTACAGGTATTGCCTTTTAGGTTTTAGGACAAGTACCCCCTGGCCAATCACCCCCCGGCCAATTACCAGCGGGACAATTACCCCCATGCACGATTACCCCTTTGGAAAATCACCCCCAAAGACAACCACCCCGGAGGACAATTACCTTTCGGGAAATAACCCCATATAGGACAACCCCCCCCCCCCCTGTTCATGCAAGGGGAATCCACCCTGATAATAAGTTTGTTTTTAATAAAAGCAGATTTTGTTTTCGGGGGTAATTGTTTTTAGGGGGAGAGGGGGGGGGGATGATTATCCGAGGGCGTAATTTTCAGGGGGGAGTTGTCCATGGGGGGGGGGGGGGTTAATTGTCTTAGGGGGTAATTTTCTGGGTGGTAATAGAACTTGGGGGAGGGGTGGTTGTCCTCAGGGGGTAACTTTCCGGGGGTAATTGTGCTTGGGGGGTTACTGTCCCGCTACACCTTTATCGCTCGTGTATTATGTTCATTATCTGGCGGCCACCAGATAATGAAGTGGTGGCCGCCTGATATTTCCTCTAATTCCTCGTAAATTTTAATTCACAATTTGGGTGTATTGTGTGTAAAGTTTGTTTAATTTTTATTCGGCATAAGTGGATTGGAATTCTATTTTTTATTTTTTAAAAATGTTGGTATTACCCTGGAGCTTCTTGTATAACAACTATCATAGGGCACTTAATAGGAACAGCTATTTTGTTACAAAAAATACATTTAGGGAAATATGGTTTCGTGAAGTGGAGAGTACGCTTATGTGAAAAAAAGTATATACAGTAATTGTGCGCCCTGTTCAGCGCGTTTGAGAGCGCTCGGTTTGTATGGTCGATGTCACTTTGCTTATATCGTCCTTGTTTTCACGAAGTGACGGTAGTGAGGAAAATCGTAACGCAAAGTGAATGCAATTTTTTTTCTCACTACCGTCACTTCGTGAAAACAGCGACGATATGTGACAATTAAACTTGTGTATACATGGATTTGTTTTGAATGTACATTAAACAATCACATCGGTTAAACGGGTGGCTCCTAGTTGTCGGCTATCGGGCGCGCAATAACTAATGATATTTTACAGTGTAGATCAGAAGTGTGATTAATGGGGGAGGGGGGGGGGGGTATTCTCATAAGTTAAGCCAGAACTAAGTCCAGACTAAACGAGAAATTTAGTTCACACTTCTATGGAATGCTAGGTTTCATCTTCCTCCTTCAATATTCATGACAAAGATAATCTACCAAAAACTTCATTGAAAATCGGTTCATACTCATATTTTCTTTTTCTTCCCATTTCATTGCAAAATCAATTTTGCAATAATTTTGGATACTTGTCATTGCAGGATTAGAATAATCTGTACAGGGTAAACGAGTTGGCAACAGGCACTCCATAAAAGTGTGGACTAAGTTAAGCCAGACTTAACTCAGTACGCGCTATCGGAACACCACCTATTATTGGGTGGTATTCCGATAGTATGTACGTAAGGAACGAGATCTGGCATAATTGTTGAAAGGGTTGAATGGATTAGGATATAGTTGAAGATATTATAGAAAGACCACCCGTTTCTTTAAGGGATGCAGTGGTTTGATTTGTAATCGTGTTTCGACTGAGTATTTGGATTTTGTTAAACGTTTGCCTAAATACTTGGGGCCATTATATTAGCACATAGGATATGTGAGTTGGTCTAGCGGCACGTTCATTTGGTCAGCCCTCTGCCTCCACCTACAAACTTGCTCAGAGCGACCCCGGTTCGAGACTGAGTCACGTCTTTCGGATGATGACGTTCAGAGTCGGTCCCCAAACGTATAGTCGTATCTGATTGATACACGCCTTTAAAAACCCATTTACACACACACATTAACACATTTGTAAACTTCGCTCAATTTGTTGACCCTTGCCTCCTTGAATATATATTTTGCATTGTAATGCTTTAAATAAATCGTGTATGTGTGTACTGGGATGCGCTCCCATGATCATATTATTGGGTGGTCTGGTGGTAACAGCCTTTTGTTAAGTTGTTCTTGTTTCTGGCATAGTAGAGGTATATAATTGGAATAATAAAAACATATAAGTATGCATGACAAATCAACACAGTACACAAAAGGCATACGGGATGGACACAGTACTTTAACGAAAGTCCTCCCCGGTCAAGTACGGGAGCATACAGAGGTGATTGTCCACGAGGGCTTGACCGCACATAAGCAATCACTATAAATAGATGATAGCGAACAGGCCTATATCGGTGAACAAGAAGGGTATAGCACGACGATAAAATATAGATGCACCACAGTTATAAACAATCAATATTATGAACATACATTCCAGACAGAAAAGTGAGATTAGATATGACAATCCAGAAGAATGGCAGTATTCTCTCGTATCAGGATTTGTAATGAGTTATCTTTTCAAAACATATATATATAAATTATAATTTCAACTTAATATAGCAAGGTGCCTTTCTTTAAATTCTACCCATTTCCAATATTTGTTGTTTCATATAAGGCTAGACAATTAAATTACTTTCTTATTCCAGGATAACGGTCAACTCTTCGTAGAGAAATGCCAGTTATCTTCCGAGCTGACTGTCAGAATGTGGTCCTGTCTCAGATCCTTCACCTCACTGAACCATCTCACCATCTCAGACTCCTCTCTCAGTTTCCACCAATCTCCTCATGATCTGCCATCGGTCACAAAGCTATCAGCCGAGAGCGTGACGTCACAAAGCTATGAAGGTCTGCTCTCATCGCTTCCTGGCTTGAGATATATCGATATCACTATCGATGATCCAGAGAGAGACATACCTCAGATCACGGCTTGTCTTCGTCGGACCGGAGGACAGCAACTCACATGCATCGCGCTAACAGCACTGGACTCACTCCCATCAGAGAAGAACCGTGTATCGAGAAAGACGATGGGAGGACTGCGTCTTCTGATCAGAGAACAAACCAAGAATCTGCAGTGGATTTGTCTGTCCAGAGTGAAGTGCACAGACGAAGAAGACTTGGTGAAACTCGTAGAGTGTTGCGGACATGTGAAGACACTGAGTCATATAATGTGAGTTTTCTCTAGAAAAAATAATTATTATGAAAACACAAATCGTTATACTACTAATAACTACCATGATGACGTTATTTTGAACCAGGGGTGGGGATTGGGGGCACAGTCGCTTTATTATTTTTCAAGTACCTCAACAGTGCCCTTTTTTACGTAGGAAAGTGCCCCTATTTAAATGTGAGAGGTTCTCCTTTTTACTTTTACAGTTACTTTGTGTGTGGTATAAATGCCGATCCACGCAACTTATAATCGGCCTTAAAAACTCAAATGAATGCCCTTTTTACGTCCGACAAGTGCTCGTTATAAAGTTTGATGGGACCAATTTTTCATTGACAAGTGCCCCTTTTCCGTTTGTAATAAATAACCCTTTCCATATCTTATCAATGCACCTTTTTATTACTGATAGGTGCCCCTATCCAATCTGATTACTGCCCTTTTACTTTGACACGTGCCCCTTTTTCTTTTGTATAAATGTCATGATCCCTTCTGAAAATTTCTCCCGTTTCTTTTGTTATAAGTGCCCCATTAAGTTATGATAGTTTCTCTTTGTTAAAGAGGTGTCGTGGTCGAGTGGATATGTCAGCGGACTGTGGATCACAAGGTCCGCGGTTCAAGTCCCACCGCGGCACTAATATCCTTTGGCAAGACATTGATTTACATTTGCCACTCTCCACCCAGATGTTAAATGCGTACCCGGTAGGATGCGAAAGCTAATGTGGTTTGATAAGCAATGGCGCTTGTAAAATGGCGACTGACTGGAAAGCTCCCCAGGGAGTGGAGAATGTGCATACCTTGTGTGCGGGTAAGCATGAATCCGATGACCGGGGTAATAATATATATCTGTAAAGCGCATTGAGAGTGCCTGCGGTCCTGAAATGCGATATATAAGGACGAGCTATTATTATTATTATTAATATTAAAATTAATAAGTCCACCCCCCCTCCTTTAAATTCTTTAAAAAAGCACCCTTTTATAAGTTCATTTTGTTACCTATACATGTATATCCCCTTGTCTCTTACACATTGGGCAGCATTTATACTTCCAATTACAATATGTTCTATCAGCCGTCATTTTTTCCAAAACAATATATTCCGTATAGCCTCCTTAACATGTGCTCTTAATTTAAAGCGTCAGAGGGCTTTTTTTTTTAAATCCTAAAAATCGCTCGCTACGCTAACTTGTATTTATAATATATAATTAATTAACATATTAAAGGTCTTAGAATAATTATTTCATTATGAAATTGTACTTAAAGGGACGTGGTAACATTGATCAGATGAGAGAAAATGGTGCTTAGGTATTGACTTCAATGATAAACGTACAATTCAAGATAATCTATAAAAAAAAAAAAAAGTTTGGATGGAAACAGACCATTATTAAAGATAAAAATTGGGGTAAACTGATGTGATCGATTCCTTCAAGGTATAGACCAGTTAATACCACTTAATGTACTAAGTACATGATTGTAATACTAAAATAAACTTTGTCGTGGTCTTCACGAGATCCCTAAAAAATATATTTAGAAAAAAGACCAGTTCTGATTATGTGAAAGAAACGTTGTGGAATCGATCAGAAACGGTTGATCATCTAGCATATAAGTAGAAGCATCACTACCACTATTTCATGTTACATGCAGGCCCCGCAGAACGGGGGGGGGGGGGGGTGGGGGTAAATATTTACGATCAGGGAGAGCAAAGCGAGCAGAGCAAGTGGAGCGTAAATTGGTCCAGGGGCAAAGCCCGGCGGGGATTCAAGGGGGCGGAGCCCCCGGAAGCTCAGGGTTTTTAGGCATTAAATTAAGGTCAGATGAGCATCCAGGGGCCGCCTTAGGCCCATTGGTGGGGTCCAGAGCACCCGGAAGCTCAGGGATTTTATGCATTTAATTACGGTCAGATGAGCATCCAGGGGCCCGCCCTAGGGCCTTTGGTGGGCTCCAGGGGGCAGAGCTTCCGGAAGCTCCGGGAAAAATCATGCCATTTCAGCAACATTCGTAAATCATTGGTATCGAATCAGAAATAAACCACGTTTGAATTTTATTGGGGGCAACTGCCCCCAAGCCCCCCCCCCCCCATCAGTACGCCAATGCAAGGGAGCATAGTGAACTCGAGGGTGAAGGTCACAAAATGACTACCCCCTCACAAAGGTTTTTTAGTTTTGTTGTATTAACGAATTACATTCGTTAGCAAAACTATAGTATAAAAACATGCAATATACTTTGTTCACACTTTACAATTCTAATTTATTTGTACATTTGAAGGATATTACGCGAGGAAGTGTAGCTGCCGAGCGAGAAGATTTGTGCATTTTTATTTGTCTAAACGCTGCACGTTTGGGTCCTCCAGAGCCTAACAGTGTGTTGCAGTCTTACGTCAGTATTGGCAGTATTCTTTTTTGCACTTTTTCAATTTTTCCGGAGGGGGGGGGGGCACAATCCCCCCCAAACACAAAAAATGAGGGGGGGGGGGGGACGTGTCCCCCCGTTTACCCGGATTTGCCGTCCCTGCTTATTAGAAAGGAAAAGAGACACGTGCCATATACAAAAAATGGCACTTCCCGCTCTTTAAAAGGGGCACTTTTAAGAAGGGAACAGGGGCGTTCATTAAACAAAGAAAATAATAATTTCTTCAAAGCAAAAGGGTCCCCATCAGATTAGAATAGGGATAATTATCAGTGGTGATTAAAGCTCTTATGATAAGGGAAAGGGGCACTTATAAGAAAGATAATTATTAATTAAAAAGGAATTATCTTTATAAAAAGTGAACAAGAAAGGGCATTTTTGTATAAATAAAAAGGGGCTCTTTTGGGGTGTTCGAACAAACACGATGCCTCCCCCTCCGGATGGATTGCCGCCTCTGTTGCCTGTTCAAATACAATGTCAATATGCATAAGAGTGACACCTCTGACTTGTCGACGCATCCGTACGTGCTTTCAGAAGATAGGGCGCACATGGAACCGAAGACCGAATTCGGTCCCGTTCGCTTCCTATTTATGTTGTCATTTAGTTCGTCATACATCATACTGTTAACCCAAACAGTGCCAGATCAATTATCTTTGGGTTGATTTTATACATTATAGCTCTACACGAATAATATTCAGGTGATCGGTACACTTTAATCGTACGTTTACTCATCTACAAAATGTGTGCAATTAACACCTTTTTTCCATCCCTCTTTTCTACGTAATTTACACTTCATTTATATGTTGCAGGCTTCTTGGCTGTGGTACAAACACAGACGGTAAACTAAGCCTTCACATCACTGGTCTTCACAAGTCAGAGAAGTCACTCAGGGTGATTGCCTTGCATGTAAGTTACCTTCTAAGTATATCGATTGCTACAGGTATGCACGAATTATATCATTGGACAGTGTAACATACATTTATTTAAATGTATATCATGTGCATAGCGTATTTGTAAAAATAAAGTGGCATCTTTTTCATTGTTATATTATGTTGGATGTAGGTGCTGCATGTACATGTCAGTTACAATATTATAAGATTATGCTTCCGATGACCCTACATCTACAAAATATTGAAAAATATAATTGAAATTGACATAAAAACAATCCGTTAAATGCCGGTATGTTCAGACCATCCACCAACCCTCCGCTCCTTCATATCATGCAATAAAGAGACAGGTTGCCTGTTTACATGAAAAAATAAGTCATTCGCAGATCAGAGTCAAAATTTAATGTATGCAATATAAAGAGATTGATTTATTGGCCATATTTATTTATTTAATCTTTACCGTTTTATTTAAAGCAGGCTTTGCTCTTCAGTTTTAACAAACTGCTATCCCTGAGCGCCCCGCACGATAAAACAACGCATATAATATATGTGTCGACCTGATTAACTCATAAATAGCATACTAAACAAAGATAAGGAAAACAAGATTAATAACATAAGAAAGCCTTAATATTATGAATTCAAAATTTAAACTGTCACTAATTTTAAACATATAGTATGATCGAAACATTCAGTTGGTAAATTATTAAATTTTCCAAAAACTGATTACAGCCGTGGAAAACAAAATGAGGTAATACACATGAGAATATTAGATGGGGATAGATTAAGGAAAAGCAAAGAAAGCTGGTAAAGATAGAGCGACAGAGGAGAAGAGAGAAAGAGAGGAAGACGGAGGGGGAAATGTAGACGCTGTGCATGTTGTGCTTTGTAAAATATAGCTGAAGCTAGCTAAACTGTCTGCAGAATCAGTTCTTTTAATTATGTAAAATTCACTTTAAATAGACCTTATTGCCGATGTGGAATAAAAAAAATATATTAACCTCCTTTACTCGGGCAATGGAAACAAACTATCATCGCCTCGGTGATCTCGGGGCTACCATCATGGGCTACCATGATAGTAGCCCCGAGATCACCTCGGCGATGATAAAGTACCATTACCCTCGTAGTCGATTAATATTTGCTTACTATATTTTGCCTGAGTTACGCAGGCGAATGTTGATGTCTGACTTTTTAACTTTGCATTTATTTCCAAACGGGAATAGCTAATCGGTTGATTTTAATCAAAAAACTAAATATTGTAGGATCGCATGTGCTTCCAATATGTTCATTTGAACCAAATTGGGGTCATGAATTTGGTTCAAATGAACATATTGGAAGCATGTATGCGATCCGACAATATTCAGTGATCGTTGTCGCGGTTGAAATCGAGTCTAAAGTGAAGAAATTGTTAATTATAAACTCTTTATGTTGTAAAGCGCCCTCTCAAGGTCAATATATTAATTTAGCTATAAAACAATGTTCTTTGAATAAAATCGACCGATTTGCTATTACCGTTTGGAATATATATATCACAACTACATATTCTGAGATTTTCATGGTCGCAGCTACCATCGTATGGTCGTAAAGGCGCTGTTTGAAATTTATCAAAATTTACCGGGAGCACCGGTAAATTTGTATATTAAATTTTTCCCGAAAGCAGAAGTGTTTAGGGGCTAATTGGTGTAGTCCTTATAAAGCATCTATAAGGGCATCCAGATATATCAAAATTGTAAAGAATCACTATCCAGCCAGTTTTCAAAATTTACCAAAACTTTGTAATACCTTATTTATTTATTTATTTATTTATTTATTTATTTCGCATCTTTATACAGAGTAACATGTTCAGCTAAAAATCATTACAAAACATTGTTAAAAACATTAAAATAGGCTGGTTTACAACAGGGCTCTGTTTAAAAAACAACATAAAAATGACAATGAACAATATTATATATAGAAATGACAGGGGTAACGAAAGCTAACACACACACCTGTTTACCACCTGTTTACAAACTAAAAATTACATTAAAATCAAGCATAAAATGAATTTGACCTCACTGCAACCCCCTCCTCCACCTTCATTAAAAAAAAGCTATTTATTGCCAGGTTTGATACATTTTTTGAAAATGGCTAAGGACTGGGCAGATCGGCATTCATCGGACAAACAGTTCCATTCATTTACACTAACTGGTACAAATGTCCTCCGATAAAATTGAGTTTTGCATTGAGGGATACGTAATAACAGCCTGTTGGTGCTTCGTGTTACACGTGTAGAGACATTGTCATTTAGAACAAATTTACTACTTAACTGGGATGGTGCTACCCCACTTACATATTTATACACCATGCATGATATTGACTTGTTAAACAGTTCTTTTAGAGTAGGCCAGGCTAGTATTCGAAAAACTGTTTCCGATGAGGTTTCCCAAGTGTATCCACTTACAATATATGCTGCGCGCTTGTGTAGCGTGTTTAATATTTTGTAGTTAGATTCGGATGAAGATGACCAGACGGTTGAACAATATAATGCATGGGGGAGAACAAATCCCCAATATAATCTTTTGAGTTGATCAACATTAAATATATACTTGTTTCTTCTAATTAGGCCAAGTTTTTGTTTCATGACTTTTGCAATAGAAGTAACATGAGATTTGAATGTCAGAGTATCATCAATCGACACCCCCAGACACTTATATTCAGATACACATTCTAGTAAGGTACCATTAATTATAACAGATATTTTTTTATCCTGCAAGGTATTCAATCGTTGTCGAGAACCAAGAAGCATCACTTTCGTTTTTTTATCATTTAGTACCAATCTATTTTTAGATGTCCACTTGTAGACTTCATTCATTGCAGAATTTAGTTGACTTTCAACCGATTCAAGATTACTACCACTAACATACAGAGTTGCATCGTCAGCAAACATGACAACTTTTCCTGACTTTATATTGGAAACCAAATCGTTAATATATATTGTAAACAACAGGGGCCCTAAAACAGAGCCTTGTGGTACCCCAGAGATAGTTGACCTTGTATTGGATAATTTACCCCCTATTTCTGTCAATTGATCCCTAAAGCAAAAGTAGGATTTAAACCATGCCAATGCATTCTCAGAGCATCCTATCATAGAAAGTTTGTTCAGCAATACATCGTAGTTAACAGAATCAAAGGCTTTACGCATATCAATAAACGCTACCCCACAAAATTTACTCCTATCAACTTCAGTTGCCCAGCCATCAACCATACACAATAGAGCACTTTCACATGAATGCTTTGGTCTAAAGCCAAATTGACTTTCACTGAAGAAATCGCTATTTAATAAGTATGTCTGTAAATGCTTTTGTACCCATTTCTCCAAAAATTTTGAAACAATTGACAATAAGGATATTGGTCGATAATTTTCTATACATAATCGATCACCGCCTTTAAAAATAGGGCGAATTTTGGCCAAGCACCATGCTTTTGGAAAATGCCCTTTTGACAAAGAAAGGTTGAAAATATAAATATAACCATCTATTACATTTGTGGCATATTTCATCATTTTCAACATTTTAACAGAGATGTCATCAGGCCCTGTCGCTTTTTTTACAGAATGGCTATCAATTTCTTTTACAACAAAATCGTAGGTGATTGAAGGAATATCAAAAATTTGACGATCAACATGATCAAAGTCCTCACAATTCTCCTGTGGCAATGGACAACTGTAAATTACATCTGGACTTGTGGTTTCACTAGCTCTCCAATCTGTTTTTCCCAGGAGTTCTGAAACACTATCAATAAAGTAGTCGTTCAGTTTTTCGGCAACAATTTCAGGCTGATAAATTTCAACATCATTAATATTCAATTTTATGGAAAGCTGACCAGTGCTAGAGGACAGTTGCTTTAGAATAGACCATAATGCACCGGGGTCACCAGACTTATCTTGCAATAAACCTTGTATATACTTTTGTTTAGATTTTTTAGTTAAACTTGTTTCTATGTTACGTATTCTACGATATTCTTTCCATAATCCTGAGGAGTTAAACTTTAAAGCCTTGTTATGGAGATACTTTCTTTTATTTATCAATGTAATAATTTCACCTGTGATCCAAGGAGAGGGTTTTTTCCTCATTCTTTTGCGTTTATATGGCATATGTTTATTAATAACTGCCATTACTTGATTGTACCACAATTTCCAAGCTGTGTCAACGTTGCTAACACAAGCTAATTCTCTAAACATTAAGTTAAAGAGATCGTTGACAAAATTTTCCTGCTTAAATTCTTTTAAGTTTCTGAATTTGATATCGTTATGAACATTCCCAGCACTTCTAGAATGTAAACATGTGAATATCAAAAAATGATCACTAATGTGAGTTTTTATGACACCTGAAATACTGTGATCGTCCGGACATGTTGTATAAATATGGTCAATACGTGTTTTAGAATGCTGGGTCACACGAGTAGGAATCTCAATCAACTGTGACGAAAGTGATCCCTGCCTTTATTCACTGCGCCCCCTCTGTATCTCAATTCAAATCTCTACTCAAAACCTATCTTTTCAAATTGTAAATTGCAGTTGTGCGTCGGTCAATGGAGGTGCGCACCATATTTGTCTTTATTTAGTTGATTGCCACTGTTTTTCTTACCTTATCTATGTTACTTTTGTATTTTTGCTTTTTCTTCTAATTTAATTCTACGGGTTATAGTCTTCTCTTAATCAGAACACTGTGCGCTTAGAAACATCAGTATTAAGCGCCTAATAAATGTTATGTATTATTATTATTATTATTATTACAGTCATAAGAGATCGTGTCGATGAATCGACATTGTCAGAAAGTAGGTCACAGTTGAAGTCCCCCAATATAATCAGTTCACAATCAAAATCTAGAGCATTACTCATCATAGCAGACATTAAATCAAAATAATCAACTGAAGAGTTCGGCGGACGGTACATAACACAAATTAAAAATGATTTCACGTTCCGTACCTTGGTTTTTATCCAAATAGTTTCTAAGTTTAACCCAAGATCTTTCACATGTTGAAAGTGGAGGGTGTTCTTCAAATAAATCATCACGCCCCCACCATGCCTACTTCTATCTTTCCTTAGTAAATCATAACCATCAATATGCAGTTCGTTGTCACTAACCGTGTTATCACAATGAGTCTCAGTAAGGCCAATGATGTCGAAGGGAGAATTTCTTAACAAATACCTTAGGTCTTCAAGTTTATTTGGTAAGGAATTAACATTCAAATGACACATACGTAATCCTCGTTTTGAAATAACTGGTATACTTCCATCGTCAGCAAGTTCAAGATAGGCTTCTTGATTGCTATTACTGTCTGCATTGTCACTATTTCGAACTGAATCACTTGATCGATTTAAGTCATCAATATCTTCATGACTATTGTCTAATCTATGTGACTGTTGAGGAGTCTCCGGGCTGTTTGTAGACAATCTAGCCAGTCTCGTGGGAAAACACGGTCGGACGCTTTCTTGCGGAATTTCGCTTTGCTCGTCATCTGAAAAGACGGAGCATCAGGATATTGAGATTGGAGCCGAGGATATTCGTTATCCAAACTAGCCGGATCAGAAACATAAACAGTAGCTGAAGGAAACTGGTCACGATGAAACGCAGGGCGGGATCCTCGAAGATATGCGATGATATTCTGTGCCAATACACGTACTCCGTAGCCGTTTAAGTGTACGCCATCAGCGGCGAGATGTGTGTCAGGAGTGATGTTTTCATTGTCCACGACTCCCCAGCTGCGGCGATTGGCTAGAAGTTTCAACATTTCATTTACACTGCGCACTTTCTCGAAATCGCTTGCTGATTCTCCGCGACGATGGATTATTGTCGAGACACTTATTTTCTTGGCTGGTGTCAGTTTGACAATTTGTTCTGCCAGGGACTCAAGTTTTGCAACAATTTCATCTGCTTCGTGTGAAGTGACATCGTTCGAACCTAGATGAAGGATTACTTCTTTAGCATTTTGCTGAATAGCTTGCTCACAAACAATGTCACAAACATCTCCAATACGAGCGCCTCTGAATGTTTTGCACTTAACGGGTCTTCTTGATAGCCTCGAAGGGTTGATTTCCTTTACCATGGAATCACCAACAATCAAAACATCGGTTGAATGGGCATTCTGCGTGACCATTGATGCTCTCAGGAGCTGATGTTTTGCTTTGTAGTCTCGTAATTGATCATCTATTGTAAGGCTATTAGGTTCATTACAATGCTGATCTTTCTCCGTGCTTGCGTCGGAATCGATTTGAGCTTCATCTGTTGTCGTCTGATGAGCTGATTTAGAGCCTTTTGTCGACGAGATGATGCCATCGACGGTTTCATTCAAAACCTGGAGTTGGTTTTGAACAGATTCCAAAGTAGTTGTGATTGTACCACAGGTCTTGCAATTGTTTTCATTCTGATTATCTTCAATCCTCCCTTCTCCTGTTTGAGTAGATTTGTTTGGGTGCCTTCCATTAAATTCTACCCATTTCCAATTAGTCCAGAATATGGCCTATTTAATTTTGATCCCCACCACACCAAAGCTACCTCTCCCTGCTTACTTGCTACCAGCCGATGATGGCAAGCCAGTTCACGGTTGCAGTCTGAGCATGAGCAGATAAAGGTAATTGCAGAACAAATTGTGAAATACACGGAAACTGAAAACTGGATACGTAATATCCTCCTTGGTCATACATGCTCATGAAAGTTATGTAATCATTATTCTGTTATGTACAAGCAAAGCACTCCGTGATACACAGGTGAAAGTATTCTTTTGAAAAGGGGAAACAAAGGCTAAGTATGTAGCATCTCCATCGCTGTAGAAGTGATTATTTCAAATTGTACAAAGTGGGACCTCTTCATGTTTTGAAGATATGTGGATATTCGGGGTCATTGCAGCCATGTGCTAACCGTGAACTGGTCTATTATGAGTTTGTTGATAAGCCCCAGTCCCATATAAAGCCGGACCAGCACGGACGAGCACGGACCACTCCGGACCATGGTCTGGGGTGATCCGGGATGGTCCGGGATGTTTTGTTCAAAAAATCGCAACCGCCGACCGTCTCCCCGGACCCAACACGGTACCACTACGGACCGCCCCGGACCGTCCGGGCATAGCCCTGGCAGCAGTACAGATCATTCCAGACCCAGCACGGAGCCGCCACGGACCGTCCCGGACCACCCCGGTGCCAACACGGTGCCAACACGGATGACACCGGACCATCCCGGTGCCAACACGGATCATCCGGGGTGATCCGTGTAGCCACCGTGCTGGGTCCGGGATCATCCGTAGGGGCGCTGGGGTGATCCGGGGTCAATAACTCACTCCCGGACTGCCACGGATCAACACGGACCGCCCCGGCGCCACTACGGATGACCCCGGACCCAGCACGGTGGCTACATGGATCACCCCGGATCAAACTATTGTCCCGGACCGTCCCGGACCACCCCGGCAGTTTTTGACAGTCAAAAACATCCGGGGTCGACTCCCGGACCGCCCAGGACCATCCAGGACCATCCAGGACCATCCAGGACCACCCCGGTGCCAACACGGTGTCAACACGGACCGAATCCCGGATCACCCCGGATGGGGTCCGGGATGGTCCGGGACGGTCCGGGATGTATATGGGAATGTAGCTAAAGCCCCAGTCCCATATAAAGCCGGACCAGCACGGACGAGCACGGACCACTCCGGACCATCCCGGACCATGGTCTGGGGTGATCCGGGATGGTCCGGGATGTTTTGTTCACAAAATCGCAACCGCCGACCGTCTCCCCGGACCCAACACGGTACCACTACGGACCGCCCCGGACCGTCCGGGCATAGCCCCGGCAGCAGTACAGATCATTCCAGACCCAGCACGGAGCCGCCACGGACGGTCCCGGACCACCCCGGTGCCAACAAGGTGCCAACACGGATCACCCCGGATCAAACTATTGTCCCGGACCGTCCCGGTACACCCCGGCAGTTTTTGACCGTCAAAAATATCCGGGGTCGACTCCCGGACCGCCCAGGACCATCCAGGACCATCCAGGACCACCCCGGTGCCAACACAGTGTCAACACGGACCGAATCCCGGATCACCCCGGATGGGGTCCGGGATGGTCCGGGACTGTCCGGGACGTATATGGGACTGTAGCTTTAACGCTATCTTCGACGGCTTGAATCAAGTGTGTAGGGAAATTATAAAGGACCGTGCAGATTCTGGACTAATTTCCAATATGTGTTGTTTATTTTGTGGCTAACATATTAAATTACTTTCTAATTCCAGGATGATGGTCAACTCCTTGTAGAGAAATGCAAGCTATCTACTGAGATGACCGAGAAGTTGTGGTCCTGTCTTAGATCATTCACCTCACTGGACCATCTCACCATCTCAGACTCCTCTCTCAGTTTCCCTCCATCTACCCATGAGCTTCCATCCGTCACAAAGCTATCAGCCGAGAGAGTGACGTCACAAAGCTATGAATGTCTGCTCTCATCGCTCCCTGGCTTGAGAGATATCGTTATCCGTATCGATGATGCAGAGAGAGACTTACCTCGGATCACGGCTGGTCTTCGTCGGACCGTAGGACAGCAGCTCACACGCATCGAGCTAACAGCACCTGACTCACTCCCATTAAAGAAGAACCGTGTATCGAGAGAGACGATGAGAGGACTGGGTCTTCTGATCAGAGAACAAACCAAGAACCTGCAGCAGCTGAATCTGGACTGGGTGAAGTGCACAGACGAGGAAGACTTGATTTACCTCATCGAGTGCTGCAGACGGGTGAAGACGATGTCATGTGCGAGGCAGGTTCTTGTTCAACTCTTTTACAAAATATATTAAAATCCTACTACTAAATCAGTAGATGATTCTATTAAGTTACTCTGCAGTAGTAAAGCATAATGATACGAATGCGTGAAGGGATGCTAAGGTTAAAACGTGGGTGTATTTTCCAAGTCTTTGACTGAAAGTTGGGTGGGTTTTGTTTGATTATTGCTCTCAATTGTTATTTTAGAATTGTTAAGTACACTGTACAGTAGTAATAAATAGAATTTGAATGCCTGTATTGAAAATCCAAAATTGCAATATGCAGTTGAATGTATTAATATTAGGCACTGCCGGGAGCTAAATTAATGTTAGTCCATGTCCCGGGGATCATGTTGACTTAAGATACAAACCATATCCTAATAATAATTAGATCTAACGTTAGATCTATAATAATTATTACGATTAGCATTATTATCATATTAACATTCTATCCCACTGTAATTCGACTTATAATTTGTGAATTTTCGAAGCTTAAACAATGCCAAACTAGCGGAAATGACTAGTTTTAACGACCCCCGGCCAGAGGTTGATTCATCATCTAAAATTAATTTCGATTCTAAATATCTTTGAAAATATATAGTTTTATTAAAGGCTGAATCACTTTTGGCTTAAAACTGATGCTCGTGGGCTGTTTCATCGAATCAAAATTAAGCTAGAATCGATTTTGATACATTTTAGGTTAAATGTAAGGGCTCTGTGATCAAGGCTAATCGATGTAAAGTCAATAAACCACAAAATTGCGTCGCTAAACTAATGCAAGAGAGGTCCTCAAAAAGTAAGTAAATTCCATTTTTCTTCTAAAATATTCATTCTGTTGATAACAAATTGTTATTTTGGTAGAAGGAAAGTATTCGTCTCATTTTTAACCAAACGATATTTGAAATAAATATCAATAGGTCTAATAGTACTAGTAATAATAGGGTCTAGCATTCCCCAACTGAGCTAAGAAGAGTAATAATAAGATGGACGAAATGCACCGGTTCATTCATTTCCAACTGTACTCAGGGGCGTACGCAGGGGGGGGGGGGGGGGGGGTTAGGGGGTTCAAACCCCCCTTTGGTATTTTTATGTGTGTAAACCCCCCAAAAATAACCTAAACCCCCCCCCCCCTTTGGGTTTTTTTTTAAATTATTGAAGTCGCAAAAAAAAAAAAAACACCCACGGCTAACCTAAAATAGGTGACCTCACACCCCCCCCCCCCCCCCCCCCAACGAAGAAAAATGTCAAATTTTGAAATTTCGAGACCAAAAAAAAAAAAAGTGTCCGCTTACCCCCCCCCCCCCGCCCCCCACTGAGCGACTTTTCGGCTGGCGCGATTTTCAAATTTTCGGGAGCAAAATATTTTAAACCCCCCCCCCCTTGAAAAAATCCTGCGTACGCCCCTGACTGTACTTGTCTAATGACGTTAAATATTTGGTTAGGACAGGTCCAAATTCATCAAGAAATATAGTTTACTCTTGCATTTGATAACAAAATAAGTCCACCACGGCTCTAGGAGTCATCGCGGTGTTTGGTTGCCGAATGCCGATACATTTAGTGGCAGTGCTTATATTTGGAGATTTAGGCTAGTACTGAGTCTAGGCCTAGTTAGATTCCAAATCTACTTTTTTTGTGCCGGTAGGCAGTGCGGTGGCCCTTCTTTTACGTTGATAAACAATTAACGAGATCATTGTTTTAACGTTAACATTTTATGAAATAAAACTGGTCTCCATAGTTTCAGACCCAAGACCAAGTTAGATCTTGATTACAAATAAGATCTTAATCATTTAGTGTACATATATCTAGGGTAGATGGAGTCTAGACCTAGTCTCTACCCGGGTCTCTACACTGCACCATTTGTGCAGGATTAACTTAGATACGTTATAATTTAGAGTTAGTCCCATAGTCCTAGATCTAGACTACTTGTATTTGTATTAGATCTAAATTAACAGGAGTAAGATCTAGATCAAGTCTACATCTAACAGTAACAAGTAATATATTTAAGACTAGATGTAGAATGTTATGTAGTCAGTAGTAGGCTCATGTATCGAGCTCTATATTTTGTTTGTCTTCATTTTGTTTGTCTTCATTTCATTTATCTTTCAGAGTCAGAGATGGAGTAGACCTGGACTTTTGAGCCATATCCAAGAAATAGACCCCTAGTCTAAGACTTCTCTCCAACAGTGTCTTCAACGTCTTGAACTAACTTTCCATTCTACCTCTGCCCCGCAGAAAGGATTTGGATCTGCATAATGTAATCTGATTCAAGGTGTACTCCAAGATCCTATCATGCTAAGTGGCCTTTTGATGTGATTATCTTAGCAAAGTTTGAACACCGACATTAAAGATAAACTCCAGTACTGGTTAAAAAAAAAAAAAATTCTCACAGAATCAAACGAAACTTACACTGAATGTTCAAGATTACAAATAAATGACATGTGCCAAACAATTTTGGAAGAAAATGTATACTGGCTGAGTAATGAGCATAGAAAGACAAGGAAATCAAGGTAGTACTAGCCCCGACACCATGTGTGTTGTCCCATATATAGCTTTCTATGTGAGTGCTTGTTACTTTACCAAGACTCGGTCAAATTTATTATGATTTTGATGACTCCAGAACCTTGCAGTGCACACCTTTCCACACCTTTTCTTTCACAATTCAATCGCATTACCAGTACTAAAGTTTATCTTTAAATAAGGGTGAGGTTTTTTTTTCTTCTTCATCTTCCAGACCTACATATAAATAAATTACTAACTTGTTGTTGAGTTTATAGTTTTGATATTCATTTATGATAAAGGGTTAAGATACCGGATATTGGGTTTCACATTAACAACCTGAAAATTCGGTGTTCTTAATTTAAGAGGAAGCCAACCATGACAGGTCAAAAACATAGATAAACTAGACATATAATACTTGTTCGGAACAAGTATAGGTGGGCTGGACAGGTCAACTAAAATTTGACACAAAATAGAGCAAAAATAAGCGAGATACTGCTAAAAAACAATGTCATGTAGATTAATGATGTGAACGAAATTCAACTTCCATAGGCATAACATGCAACTTAAGAAATTTCTGATATGTTCCCTTTAATTGTAATTTCCACTATGATGAAGTGATCAAAATAAAAAATCGTGGTAACTGAGCTTGTAGAAAATTGTCTTAGCTACAACATATCGAAATTTGGAAGAAAATCGATCAATATTTACAGAGATACAATCAATTTTACATAAATATGCTGACTTCATAATAGGCAAATTCGTATTTTGAGTTCCAAGGCCATTATGATGATGTCACGCTACACTTAATGGCCAAATGAGACATGGAATCATATCTCCGACTCATACTCTATCTAAATATAAACAAAATTGAAGGTCATGGTTTATTCCAAAGAGCTATAATGGATTTTGTACAGGCATGTTTTTGACCATATATGCTATGTATCAAGAGAGCTCGCGTGCACTGACATTTATCTTGAATTGACGCTCATCTTGTTATTAATGGTCACAAAGAGATAAACATGGTATCAAATTCCTTGAAAAAATATGAGAAATATCATGAAAGAAAAAAATGGCGATTCTATGTTGTGTAATAGTTTTACGCGCGAAAAACGCACGCGCATCCGAGTGTGCGCGATTTTTTATAAAATGCTTAAAATGGCCTGAAACGTATCCAAAATGAATTTGAGACGATTTTGAGCATTTTAAAATTTTGAGAGCGCGCTTACGCGCGAACGTACGCATGCGCGCGCGTTTTTTGACCTTAAATTGACCGGACAGATATTGACCTTGATCATGATAAATATGAATGAGTAATGAGTTCTGGTTATGAAGATATGATCATGAGTTTATTTGCACAAAATGGCGCCTAGATGACGTCATCAGTCAAGGTCAAGGTTGAAAACCTTATTATGATTTCTCTATATGCCCATACATATGTATGCCAAATTTCAAAGCATTTGATTAAACCATTTTAAAGTAATCTTGCTAACAAAAAAGTGGGTGGAAATAAGAAAAACTAGACATAATACTTGTTTGGAACAAGTATAGGTGGGCTGGTCAAATAAAATTTGACACAAAATAGAGCAAAAATAAGCGAGATACTGCTAAAAAACAATGTCATGTAGATTAATGATGTGAACGAAATTCAACTTCCATAGGCATAACACGCAACTTAAGAAATTTCTGATATGTTCCCTTCAATCGTAATTTCAACTATGATGAATTGATCAAAATGAAAAATGGTGTTAAATAAACTTGTAGAGAATTGTCTTAGCTACAACATATCGAAATTTGGAAGAAAATCGATAAATATTTACAGAGATACAATCAATTTTACATAAGCATGCTGACTTCATAATATGCAAATTCGTATTTTGAGTTCCAAGGCCATTATGATGATGTCACGATACACCTAAAGGCCAAATGAGACATGGAATCATATCTCCAACTCACATTCTATATAATTATGAAAAAAAATTGAAGGTGACTGTGCATTCCCGAGCTATAATGGATTTTGTATAGGCATGTTTTTGCCCATATATGCTATGTATTAAAAGAGCTCGCGCGCACGGACATTTATCTTGAATTGACGCTCATCTTGTTATTAATGGTCATAAAGAGATAAGCATGGTATCAAATTCCTCAAAAAAATATGAAAACTATCATGAAAGAAAACAAAATGGCGATTCTATGTTTTGTAATGGTGTTACGGGCAAAAACGCGCGCGCATGCGGGTGTGCGCGATTTTTTATAAAATGCTTAAAATGACCTGAAACGTATGCAAAATAAATTTGAGACGTTTTTGAGCATTTAAAAAATTTGCGCGCGCACTGACGCGCGGACGTACGCGTATGCGCGCATTTTTTGACCTGAAATTGACTGGACCGATATTGACCTTGATCGTGCAAAATATGAATGATAAATTACTTTCCGTTATGAAGATATGATCATAAGTTAAAATTCACAAAATGGCGCCTAGATGACGTAATCAATCAAGGTCAAGGTTGAAAACGTTATTTTTATTTCTCTATATGCCTATACATATGTGTGCCAAATTTCAAGTTATTTGATAGATTCGTTTTCAAGTTATCTTGCTAACAAAAAAGTGGTAAGAATTAAGAAAAATAAATAAAGGCAATTTTAACAAAAATATAAGGTGGTCTGTATTAGATACAGCCCACCTAATTACTAGATCAGCCAGATTTTTTGATCAATATCGTACATAGAATAGGGCAGCAGTTAAAGTATAAAGATGTGATTGAACAAACTCTAATGAGCGTACAGCATGATGTAAGCTGCTTTCTGTTTGTTATATACCTTTTAAGGCATCTCTTTTCCTTCTATTTACCAGAGGGTAACTTGAATCAATCGTTGTACAATAGGGTTTGGTTCAAGATCAGAGTATCCAAGATTAAGATTAGACTGTTGTAGAGTCAGATTACAAATGAATGCTCAAATTCAAGATCAACACATTCAATGTTTGGGATCAAAATCAAAATCAAGATGAGTACAAAATGTGTATTATACAAAAATGGTTCCAAATTCCATAGTCCAATTGATACAATTATCACATTTTCTAAAACTTTCAATGTGGTTAGTGGCATAGGGGTTTGACCCAAATGCATTAAAATTGCAAATAGAATCACTGATGAAAATGTACTTTTGTTCAGTTGAGCACATTAGATTAGGTAAAATGACAACTATTTTTCTAAGAAATATATTTGATCTCTTTATGGTACATGTTTATCTCTATTTTAAATCTTAGATTGGAAAGTAAAGAGCTGTGCCATCTACATGAACTGCAAACTCATGGCATCTGGACTTGTATACCTAAGGTCTAGTCCATCTCTTCAAGTTGAAAAGGTAAGCGGTATCAGTTAACATAATCAATCTTATTAGTATGTTTTGTGCCTGTGATCACTGCCATGCCCCTACAGCAATCAATAATAAAGAATTTTTTTTTTTAAAGTAAGTACAGCTCTCATAGTCCTTGTTATCCGATCTATTGTATAACAAATGGTTATGATAAAAAAAAATGGTCAAAAGCCTACAAATGAATTATTTATTATCTTTTCTTAGCGGCTTAACTTTCGCTTTCGTATCAATAATTGTAAAGAATATTCTTTATCATTCTACTTTATTTATTTTCTGATCAAAGAAATTGACAAGACCAGAAATACAACAGTTGTAGAAAGATTGAACAATTAAACTAGTAGTTATTAATTGTTTTATTACATAACTTTCTATTCCAAATTCTAGACTGCAGAGCCTGAATCCCCTGCAATATGATGCTTCATGTGGAACATCAGCCAGTCTATAGATACAAGCTCCCCTTTCCAGCTGTAAGCAAGAGGGGCCACATTGCTAAACAGTTTGTGGACTTGTCGCTTTTTTCAACTACGACTTCCATTGAAACAGATTTTCAGATTAATTCATCTGAAGGTATTAAAAATGCTTCAGTCAGGGTACCATGGGTTTGCCATCAGTTTGCCATGAGTATGAGATTATTGGTTTGATAAGAATTCATCAAGTAAGGTCTAAAGGAACTAAGATTTTCAATGATACTTCCAAGAATTATATTATTTTAAATAGAATGTCAGAATCTTGCGGAAGAAAGAGCAAAATACTAGTTATAGGATAAAGGAAAAAACTAAAGTCATTATCCATATTAAGTTAGCGCTGCTATTTCAGCCTGCACTTTCGAGAAATATCTTATTAAGGGTTGTTGCTGATTTTAAAATCTATGATTCTGTCATGGAGGTTTACTGTTTTTAAACTTACTTTACATAGACAAATCCGTTCATGGTGATGAATCTTAAAATATCAAATCGGAAATTTCAAAGAGGCAAATTAATCTGAGCAGCAGTGGATAAATTTGAGGGCCTATTTGGAACTCTCCCTAGAGGTTTTTGTTGGCATGACCATGTGTTGATGATTACCTGTTAAAGCCTCAATTGAATATTTTTATCATTTGCCTGAGAACAGCATCAAAATAAACAACTGAATAATGTCACTGCAGTGAAAACATTTTGGCAGGAAATTATATCAACTCGGATTTATATTGTCCTTAGAAAATGTTCAAATCTGATAGAGAAAATCTATAATTAACTTCATATAGACAAACTGGTGTATCATGAAAACACATTTTCACAAACTGCATGACCTCACATGAGAATGTGTATATGCCTTATAGATTAACAACCATATGGGTAAGACCAATCTTTAGCACAAATGTTATTCCTTTAATCTCCATCAAATTACACCGAGTAGACAGTGGCATTTATTAGCTGCAATGGCTTACAACTGGCTGTATGTCATGAAAGGAATTTTATCCAGGCGAGAAGGGAAATGTACTACTCAAAGGAAATGTACTACTCTAAGGTCAATTAGAGGTAGCCAAGCGTAGGATGCATTATTGCATACATTTACATTTAACACACACAGTATATGGGGGTTTTGATATGGTTCCATGACACATGCTCCGCCGACGATTGCTCCGCCGACATTTACTCCGCAAAACGCGACAATTGCTCCGCGACATTTGCTCCGCGACATTTGCTCCGACGTCAAATGCTCCGCCGACAGGTGCTCCGCCGACAGTTGCTCCGCCGACAGTTGCTCCGCCGACAATTGCTCCGCCGACAGATGCTCCGCCGACAATTGCTCCTCCGACAATTGCTCCGCCGACAATTGCTCCGCCGTCAATTGCTCCGCAAAACGCGACAATTGCTCCGCCGACATTTGCTCCGCCGACATTTGCTCCGCCTGAAGCGACACTTGCTCCGCCGACATTTGCTCCGCCGTTAATTGCTCCGCCGACAATTGCTCCGCCTGAAGCGACAATTGCTCCGGTGACATATGCTCCGCCGACAATTGCTCCGACGACATTTGCTCCGCCGACAATTGCTCCGCCGACAATTGCTCCGTCGACAATTGCTCCGCCGACAATTGCTCCGCCTGAAGCGACAATTGCTCCGGTGACATTTGCTCCGCCGACAATTGCTCCGACGACATTTGCTCCGCATGAAGCGACACTTGCTCCGGTGACATTTGCTCCGACGACATTTGCTCCGCCCAAAAAGTGTCCCATTAAATACAAATTCTACTAGTACTACGACAAATGCTTCGCCGACAATATTTTTTTTTTCACGGGTTGTTTTTGTTTCTTTCTTTTTTTCTTCATTTTTTGAATGCATTTCATGACATTATGTAAATGAAATGAAATGAATGAATGTTGATAATGTGGGAGGAAAAAGCAGTTGCCTAAAAGTCATTTCGAATATACTGAAATAACTTTCCATCTATCACTGTACGTCCCACATAATGTACACTAAACACTCATTACATGTCATGGGAAGTTTTTTTTTTTTAAAGTAGAGCAGCAAGCCACATTCCCCAATACGCGCATACCTCCTAGTTAATTTCAAACAGCTCATCAATATGTAAGACCTGAAACTACCTCAATGAAAGAAGACTAATAACATGAGAGGAAAGAAAAGAGCAAAAAAGACAACCGTTTTTTGTTATTCCCCATGATGTTTGATTTTAAAAAATAAAAAATAAAATGATAGCTCCTTACGCAAGTTCTCCGGCGAAAGATAATTACTCCGCTCAAAATCTGTTTCATGTATTACTCATTAGCTGATCCAAAGCTCAAGGCTATCTCTCTCTCTCTCTCTCTTTCTCTCTCTCCTATGCTCCTCCTTTTCCTGTTTACACCGTTTTCTTGTCTTCTTTGCTCTTTTCTTTCCTCTCATGTTATTAGTCTTCTTTCATTTCCATCACTTCTTCTCTGCTCCCCCTCTCGAGTTCTATTTCTCTCGTGAAATTGAAACGTAAAGTAATACAATCATGTAGTACATTCTTGTTTAGAATAATATTTTCAATAATATCCAGTCCATTTTCTAAAGGTTTCTTTCCTTTAGTTAAGTGTATGTAGCTTTAATATATATATGTTAGTGTGTAAAACACTCCGTTTCATTCGAGTACTTTGTTTTCACTAAATAATTTAAGGGACTCACGAAGCCACCGGAAGAAGAGCAATTGGCTTATCATGAAGAACTAACATCAAACTGCAACAAAATGATTTGTATAAATGTGAATAAGCAGAAAGGCTGCCATCTCATTTTCCCGTCGGAATGGGTTCTCTTCCTTACGTATATAAGTGCCCTTATTTTCTAAACTTTTTTTTTTATATTTGTGTGTTTATTAAATTTTCAATCATATAAAAATTACATATTTACAAGTCATTGGTAATAATTAGACAAACAAAAAAAATCAATATGTATAAGAATAACTAACAATAATGAAAGGACAAGAAAGTTATACAAAAAAAACATTATAGTAAAAAAAAATACACTGTACACATATAAATCATAGTTTGAACTCCAGTGCATAAAGGGGAGTGAGGGGGCACAGGAATAAAAGTTAAATCAACATGAGTATCATAAGTCAAATCGCCATTTCTTAAAATGCGAAACAAGCTTGTTCCTTTTTTTCGCTGAGAAATATTCAATATCTTTTTGTTTCTTTATAAAACTCTTAAAAAGATCAACACTTGGTAAATCCCCCTTACTTATTTTCTAAACTTCCATGATGACCTATTACATTGTATAATGCTTTACCTAGTAAGATGCATTGATCGAGGTAATTTCAGGTATTACATATTGATGAGCTACTTGAAATTAACTAGGAGGTATGCGCGTATTGGGGAATGTGGCTTGCTGCTCTACTTTTTTTTAAAAACTTCCCACGACATGTAATTAGTGTTTAATATACATTATATGGGACGTACAGTGATAGATGGAAAGTTATTTCAGTATATTCGAAATGACTTTTAGGTAACTCCTTTTTCCTCCCACTTCATCAACATCATTCATTTCATTTCATCTACATTATTTCAAGAAATGCATTCAGAAAATGAAGAAGAAAAAAAGAAACGAAAAAAATAGGTGTAAAGAAAATATTGTCGGCGAAGCATTTGTCGTAGTACTAGTAGTATTTGTAGTTTATGGGACACTTTTTGGGCGGAGCAAATGTCGTCGGAGCAAATGTCGGCGGAGCAATTGTCGCTTCAGGCGGAGCAATATTGTCGGCGGAGCAATTGTCGGCGGAGCAAATGTCGGTGGAGCAAATGTCGGCGGAGCAAATGTCGGCGGAGCGATTGTCGCTTCAGGCGGAGCAATTGTCGGCGGAGCAATTGTCGGCGGAGCAAATGTCGGCGGAGCAAGTGTCGCTTCAGGCGGAGCAAATGTCGGCGGAGCAAATGTCGGCGGAGCAATTGTCGCGTTTTGCGGAGCAATTGACGGCGGAGCAATTGTCGGCGGAGCAATTGTCGGCGGAGCATCTGTCGGCGGAGCAATTGTCGGCGGAGCAACTGTCGGCGGAGCAACTGTCGGCGGAGCAACTGTCGGCGGAGCATTTGACGTCGGAGCAAATGTCGCGGAGCAAATGTCGCGGAGCAATTGTCGCGTTTTGCGGAGTAAATGTCGGCGGAGCAATCGTCGGCGGAGCATGTGTCGGGTTACCTTTGATATGCATGATTTTGGGTTGGCTATTGAATGTAGAGAGAAATAGAAATAGCTGGATACCAAGGAGGTTTTTTAAGGACCTGGCAAAGAAAGGGTAAAGGGAAGTTGCTGTAGAATAATGGGCAGAACCCTTCAAGTCAGTGCTACGGTGAAGACGTTTAATGCACGAGGTAGTTTTATTTAGTGGCAGAAACATTATTCTTGAGAAAGATTTTTTACGTCGGGGCGAGATAAGCTGTCTGGTCGACGGGGATTCTACGCAGTCTAGAGACTGGCCAAGCGACCAGGACCAGGAGGGAATCACGAGATGGAAGCTGCACTGTTATAAAGTTATATTCCATTAAATTGTTTATGTGTTGTTGATTTTTTTTATGACGCCACGATTTGTTGGCTGAATATTAAACCTTTATTAAAACTTATACAATTGTGTTCTGGTGTGGTTTTCTGATGAGGTAGCAGTGTAAATAATTAAAAAAAAGTCACTCACGTGACACTGTACTTCAATAGCAGTACTTTCATTTGTGTCATTTAAAATGTTTTTATTGTTTCCCTTGAATTAATTTGCTATTGCTCAACATTGTACAAAGTGTAGATTTTCGTGCATTCAAGCAAAATAAAAACGATTATACTTTAAAGCTTGAAAAATCTGTGTGAATTATATTTTCTATTTAAGCAATGTACTGTTTTTCATTTAAAAAGAAAAAATGGAGTTGGGGAAAAGAATGAATGGATGAGATTGGACGCTATTAACGCATGGTAGTTATCATGAAATGATGTGATTCAATGATGGTGTGTAATTGTGTATGTTTGATGGGGAGTATTCAAATAACCTAGCAAAGCTTTTATATTTTACTTTATTCATTTATTCCTTTGTGGGGGGGGGGGGGATAAAACGAGTTGAGATGGGAGTGTGGTTGTGTGTTAATGGGGGGGGGGTGGGGGTGGGAGATAGATTATATGAATAGAATAAGGGCACACATTTAAACAAATATGGTAATTCATTGCCCCTAAATGGCAATTAATTTCGTAAAGAATTCTCCATTTTCCGATACATAACCAAATTGAAGTTAGCCATCGTTTACGCCTTTCAAGCAAATTAATGCTGAACATATCGGATTAATCCTAGGATATTTTTTTCGTCCGTTTTCTTTTGAACAGGTTTACTCAGGCTCTCAGTATTAAATGTCTTTTCTTGAGAGGCCCTAGACAAATTATATGTCAAAAATACAGAGGAAATTAAACAAAGTTTGAATACGTATTACCTATGATATCATGGATTATTTCTTTACGTTTTTTCAAACATTATATAAACATTTTTTGTATAGATATTTGACCAGCTTCAGCAGTATTACATATTTCCTTTCGAAACGAAGATAGATAATTAAAGCGGGAAAGCTGAACTACTCGTTTAGTTTGTTACTCCTGAAAAGAACCATCTCTGGAATTTGAAAAGAAATGATACAATTTATCTTGAAATTTATTTTAAAGCTTCAATCTTTTTTTTTAAATTTCATTATGAAAAACGTGTCTTAAAATCAAATACAATTTAAGACCTTTAAAATTGATCCGATTAATGTTAATTTCAATTTCAAGGCCTCATGAAACTTCCGATGATCTTTCCCCTTCCCTCTCCACCTCCCGGAGTATGTGTATGTTGTTGCTAATCATTAAATAAGGCCTACACAATTAAATCGTTCATGGAAAGAAAACAAAATCAGATATATAAATCCCAACATGAAAATACTAATAGTATCATAGTTTACGCATTCTCTGTTTCTATTTCTTAATTTCTTAGTTCTTTGTATGTCTCTCTACTATATATTTTCCTCTTTCTCTCTTTCTCTATCTATCCCCCTTTTATCGCGCTCTTTCTTTCTCTCTCTCTCTATCTCTCTCTTTCTGATTTGTTCTCTTTACTCTAACAGCCAACGCACCTAATACCTCTATCACTCTGTTTTCTGAACATAGGTTATACCACTGTGGAACAAGAGAGGGCGGCAGACTGGAATCCTATTTTAAAAGTCTTCAACCATCATCAAGAGGCATCCTCTCTGTTTTTCTTCGTCATGTAAGTATTGCTCCACACAGTGGCGTACCTGGGGTACTCCGTCAGGGGGGGCAAGCGACCGAAACAAACAAAAAAGGCGATGCTAATTTTCACTTCTGGCGAGCGAGCGAGCGAGCAAAAAAAATCTTTAAGTAACGTTTGGTATATAAACTGGTATTGTTGCAAGTTGGGGGTGGGAACATTCACTTGTTAGCAACGTTAATTTCATTTTTTTGCAAACTAGTGTAGCGAGCAAGAAAAAAATCACTTCTTTTTTAATAATTGCCACTTAAACTTGGTTCAATTGTCCCATGCAAGGCGCGGGAACAATATTGTGTTTAGGGTGATTGTTGCAGGTAGGGGGCGGGCACACTCGTGTTTAAGGCAATGTCAATCCCATTTTGGCGGGCAGGCAACCCCCTACATTTCTCTTTTTAATGATATTGTAGCAGGTTAGTGGTGGGCACATAATTCCACGAGCTAGCGAGCGTAGCGAGCGAAAAAAAAAATCACTTTTCTTTTATAGGGAAAATATGGTACATAAAACTTGGGTTCATTGTTCCATGTCAGGGACGTGATTATTAAAAGCGGTGTTAATTCTATTTTGGCGAGCGAGCGTAGCGAGCGAGCAAAAAAAAAATCACTTCTCTTTATAGGGAAAATATGGTATATAAACTTGGTTTAATTGTTCCATGTCAGGGACGTGATTATTAAAAGCGGTGTTATTTCTATTTTGGCGAGCGAGCGTAGCGAGCGAGCAAAATTTTTGTAATGATAATTGGTTCATAAATTTCAGATTTTTTTGTTGCAGGGCAGGGCTTACACAATCATGTCTAAGGTGATGTTAATTCCCTTTTGGCGAGCACGAGCACACCAAAACTTCTTTGAATAACGTTTCGTACATAATTATTAACTGGTTGTTGCAGGTTGGGGCGGGCACGTTAGCGGTGTCTTTTAATAGAAATTAATAAATAAACTTGTTTTTATTGGTGCAGGTCAGGATGGACGCAATCGCGTTTAACGCGATTCAATTCCTTTTTGGCGAGAGGGCGAAAAAACTCTTCCATTTTTAATGATATTGTTGCAGGTCAAGGGTGGGCACAATTGTTTCCAAAGCAATGTCTATTCATTTTATTCGCGAGCGAGTGTAGCGAGCGAGAAAAATGAATTAGTATCTTTTAGTAACATTTGGTACATATATTGTGTGTTATTGTTGCCATGGTTGCAGGTCGGGGCAGGCACAATTGTATTCTAGGCAATACTAATCCTTTTCTCTTTTCAGGGGGACGAGGAAGTGAAAACATTTAATACAAAATAGGCTAGCAAGCAGTTCGCGCCAGCGAAGAGTTTCAAATTTGTTATATCACTTATATTTTCCTATTTTCATTTGTTTTAATTTTTCAGGGCCGTATGCTAAATATTTTTCTGATGGGGGAAGGGGGAAAGATGCGTTAAAAGTTTTCGAAGAATCTCAAAAGCAAAAGGAGTGAAGGGAGTTCGAGCGACCGAACTGGTCATGAGGGAACTTTTGCATTTTCAAAAGTAGAATTGAAGGATTTGGTATAGGCCTACACTACATTTTCAGGAAAAAAACTGTACGATTTCAAAATATCTGGGGTCAACTGCCCCCCCCCCTGGTGCTTACGGCCATGTTCTTTATTTTTTTTCCCCATTTTTATTCCTTTCCTTTTCTTTTCCCTTTTTCTTCCTTTCTCTTCTTCTTCCTTTTTTCTTTCCTTTTTTTCCTTTTTTCTCTTTCTTTCCTTTTTTCTTTCCTTTTCCTTTTTTCTTTTTCTCTCCTTTCCCTTTCTTTTCTTTTCTTTCCCCTTTTTCTTTTTTTCCCCTGGAGCCCGTCAGGGGGGGCACTCTGCCCCCCCTGCCCCCCCCATAGGTACGCCACTGGCTCCACATTGTATGCACTTTACACTTTCACTATTTCTCATTTTCATCTGTATAACAACCGCTTTGATTCTAATATTGTTCAGTATTGTCATTTTCTATATCTAATGTCTAAATATATGTACATGTTTAGGCCTATTTTATTTTTTAACATTTCCTGACTGTTATATTTTTTCTGCAAAATTATTTCCTTCTGCTTTATTATTTTTCCAAACTTTTTCTTTTTCTTTTGAGTTCTCGTTTCAGATTCTTTTGTTTCTGTCCCGGGTCGCTGTCTTTATTGTTGTTGATGATTGTTATCCCATTTCCTAAACACCAAATGCTCAACAGAATAATTATCGAAACGTTGCTAAATGACTTAATTCATATTTCATCTCTCCCATGTGTTCCTATAATGTTTTTTTACACGTACTTCACTTTGTTTCTTTTGTCTAGATTTGGACTTCAACATTTTATCAAATATTTCATCAAATATTATCTTTGTTTTTCGGTGTTGTTTCGATGGTACGATTTTTAGTATGATTTATTATCTTTATTCCTTGCATGAAATTGAGAAGGTTATTTCTTTAATCACTTCATTGCTGGCTCTTTTTCGAGGGGGGGGGGTGCTACTATCGTTATACCATAAGCTCATTCACTTGATCTTAATTTGCTTTGTTTTTGTTCATTTTACATTTTACGTTTTTTCCCATTTAATTGTTATTTTTCAGTTGTGCTACCACTCTTAAACCATTTCTTAATTGTACCATAGGTTATTTCTGTGTTTAATGTTGTATGCGTTTGAATATTGCCCCCTCCCCCATCTTGCTCTCCGTTTGTCTCTTTCTCTCTATTTGGCGCGTTCTTTATCTGCATCAGATTCGGCGCTCATGGGGAGGGGGCACAATGCCCCTCTCTTTTTTTCAAGAAAAGTGTTCATTTTTATTGTGCCGCTGTTCCTTTTTAATAATTGTCCCTTCCTCTTTTATTATGTCCCCTCATCAAATTTGCAAGGTGCCTTTTACTTTGACAAATGAACCTTTTCCTTTTTTATGAATTGAATGAGAAAGAGAAGAAGCGAAAGGCAAAGAGGAGAAGAGAGCGAAGCAGAGCGACCGAGAAAGGAAAAGAGTTGGAGAGCAAGAGAGGAAGAAGAGGGTTGATAGGGGAGGGGAGGTACACTATAGGTTAATTCATTGGTCATAGCTGTTATACATTACATATCTGTCTTTACACGGAATATAATGTATATAACAGGCGAGGTATTGTAACAGTTCTTGAATACTAAATAGGAATAAAATGAACATAATAGGGTGAAGGAAGAACAGGAATGTTAGAAGCGGAAAGAGGGAAACAAGCAAAGGAATAGAATGAGACAAAGGAGAAAGCGACAAGGGAGATAAATCTGGAGCGAGCGAGAGAGAGAGAGAGAGAGAGAGAGGGAGAGGGAAAGAGAGAGAAAAAATCTATTGGTATATCATAGGAATAAATAGTTTGCTATGTTATTATTCATTCATAATTTTGCTACGTACAAAGAATATATAAACAAGATACATCAATGTAATATGAATTGTTCAAGTAATGTAACATTGAATTAGAGTTAAGTAGATAAATGGGGAGAAGGAGGGGAGGAGGAGAGGAAAAACAGAAAGGGGACAGGGGGAGAAGAAAACTAGCAGAGGAATATTATGAAATTTAAAAGGATACAGAGGAAAAGTGAGAGGTATAGAAATAAAAGGGAAATAGAGGGGAAGAGAGAGGGTGAGCGAGATGGGGGAGGGAAGAAAGGGAAGGGGTTGAGAAAAGTTAGAAGTAAGAAAGATTGGGGACATGGTGTATTTCTACAATACGATTCGACTGCAACTCATATAACTACTTCATCTTTACTTTTACAGACAATATTGAGCAGCTGTTACAAAATATGTGTTATAATCCTCTGCAACGATTGCGCAACCGTCTGAAAATCACTAAAACCCGTAAATGAATTAAAATCGGACGATTTTTTTTAAAAACATTATGTTAAGTTATATATTTTTCGACCATGACATTTCATATAGGATCATCGGAGTTCAGGAATCTTCTATGCAGAGAAGAGAGAAGCGAAATGGAGAGAGAGGAGAGTTGAAGCGGTCTCATCGATACGGCCATGGGTGTCGATCCCGGGGGGGGGGGGGGAGTTGGGGTATATCCCCCCCCCCCCAAATATTTCAGGTGGGGGGGGGGGTGGCCTGTTCAATCATCCCCCAATAATTCACCATTAAAAAAATAATAATGAAGAGAAAAATTAATGATGAGAGCCCGATGAGAGTAGTTAATGGTTATTACTCGCAAAATGACCATCAATATACACGTTTTGCTTTCTCATTTTCATAATACATACATATGTAAATAGAAAACGAAGTAAATGAGACAACCGTATTTGAGACAAGAATAAATTGAATTCTCGCTCATACGGCTTCATCAGGAATTGATGAATTTCTTCAATTTATTCAATCAACAGCATCATAGAAGTGCAGTGCGCCAAAAGCAAAGCCGCAGCGTTAAAAAGCAACGAGCTACATGATAAGCGCAAAGCGCAAAAGTGCAAAAAAGAAGTAGAGAGTGGGAGAGAGAGATAATGAGAGACAGAGAGGGTAATATCGTTTTTTCATAATGCAAGTAAAGTAATAAAATATTGTATCATTGAAGAAAAAGACGGTTTTGTCCAAATGGCAGCATGTAGGAGACGCGCTTGATATCTGGGTGAAAAAGGAGATAATGGAAGTTTGTTGTTTGGTAGTTGGAACGTAAGTTTATGTAATGTTTTTATGAAACAGACAGTTTGTATGAGATCAAGAGTGGACATTTGCTGTCATTTTGAGAACCAAATTGTGCATCGGCGATATTCTTTTAAATTGAATCGAGTATCCCGCAGAGAGGATTAAGTTGGTTGTATTAAAGAAGGAAGAGAGTCAAATGAAGAACCAAAAGCAAAATGATTTGCATTTACTAATGAGAACTATGTTTTGTTGTGATCTTCTTACACAGAATATTGAAATGAGTTTTGCACGATGAATGTTGTTTGGAGACATCAATATTCATAAAATGTATGTTTCTATCACCAGGAAATAAAGAATTTTCTGTCTACATGAACCTTTCCTGGTTGCTTATTAATGCATTTGCCCACGGGTAACATAATACTTTCACAAGTTGATATCCCTCACCATTGGATTTTTTTTGGTAATGTCTAAATTTCGTTTAAAAATAGATGTCAGTCTGGTAGGTCTACACTGCAGGCAAGAGTCAGGACTAACAGTAAGCATGTTATTAATTTTAGTACCACTCTTGTATTCTCTGAAATGTTATGTTTATTGAGGGTGACTTGAAAAATGTAAAAAATTGGAAGGGAGGGGGCGCAACCTGCCGCACGCTTCTACCTCTTGGTTGCTTTGATCCATTGCCGAACATATTTTAGCACCTATCATCCCCCCCCCCAACCACGGATACAAATCGACACCCATGGATACGGCAACGGACTTTGGATCACATGGTTCGCGGTTCGAGTCCCGCAGTAATCTACATTTGTCACTATCCACCCAGGTTTTTTGGTACCAGGTCACGACTTTTTGTTACCTATTACCATGCTACCGCTGCAAAAAACCTATACGTCATGCGCTACTCATTAATGTTAATGATACGCACGCACACATAATCTGATGCGATAATTTATCGAATAATGAGATTTCATTAAAAAAATTACAAGTGCAAAGCAATGTTTACTTAAAATAAATGACATCGCGAGAAAAAGGGAGGCTAACCGTAAACGAATGACTACCCAGGTCGAAACTTGTCCATAATCATTGCCACTTACTGGTTAGTCCGGAATCTGACCAACCTAATTTTGATCTCTACCACACCTCACCAACGCAAATATTCATATCCACAACTATTAATATGAAGTGGTAGGATGGCTAGGTTAGGTTTACAAATGTCGCCACCCAGTCATACCGGTATAAAGCGAATGTTAATGTGGTTCGAGCTTGTGTGAGCTTGTAAAATGGCGCCTAACCGGAATTCTCCCCATGGAGCGGAGTGCAGTAGCGTTCGCAGGATTCCACCCCCCCCCCCTTCCTCTGTATACGCGCCTGCCGGAGCGTGCACTTTCATGTGCGGATTAGCAATTGAATACAATGACCGGGCTAATAATAATTACAGTGTATAAGCGAGTATAAATGTTGTATTAAGCGCTACAAATGTGACTATTGAGGGTGAGATGTAGAAATATTGTAAGATAACACATGTATTAAATACAATCTTATCCATTTATATCGACTTAAATGAGATTAGTTTCGCAGGGTATATGTAAAGACTGCTAACAATATTTGTTACATCAAATGGAAATGTTTCAATCTCACCAGATACTGTAATAATAATAATAATGGTGGCTTCTTATATAGCGTTGTGAGCTCAATCTTCAGGAGGGCACTGTTGTAGTTAGAATACTGGTCAAAGAGAATGATCCGCAAGGTCCTTTTCGGGATCATTTCTATTTAATGGCTTGGTCGCAAGGTGATACTAGGGTGCCACACGGGAGCACATCATGCTAGTGCATTGCGTATGAGCGAAGTATATACGGTCAACAGAGCTTCTTCAAGGATGTTGTCGTAAAACGTTCAATATACATGTATACGTAGAGATTGGATGATCCCTATTCCTACCTAATATGTGGCATTGTTCCTTCTGACAAGTGTTCTCATTTTCCTTTCTAAATGCCCCTTTCCCTTCTTATGAATGTTGTTTTCACTTCTAATTACGTGTGTACTTCAAATATGATAAGTTGCCTATCTTACTTTTGATAATTGTCCCTTTTCCTTTCTAATAACCGCCCTTTGAAAAGTCCCCTTTTGAATAACATTTCTTACTGTCGCTTACAAAGTTTACCCTCTTGCCTTCATCTAAAGAACCGTATTTGTTTTTAAAGAATGTGACCAGCTTGTTGTATGGTACCAAGTAACTTATTTATACCACCACAATGAAAGACAGTGGAGCCAGGGACGGGGTTGGGGGTATAATGTCCCGAATTCCATAAGAACTGTTCCGTTTTTTTAAAGTTTGCCCTTTCACACTAAAATAGTTGCCCTTAGAAACTAGCATTACATATTCTACTTAACTGCTAAAGTGGGCATCTTCAAACCTGTTATCCTTTGAAACACATGATTTATCACTTCATAGACTGCCTAGGCGATCAATCGCACTGTGTTCAAGAATACCAATATTAAAAAAAGGGAGAAGTTTTCAAACTCAAGACAGAGCTTCCTTGAAATTTGCCCTTCATTTAAAGCGACTGAGAGCAAGTTTTAGTTAAAAATGTCCCAAAAACGTAACAGTTTATCTTTCATTAACGGATCAAGGGTCTTATTCATTCTTTCATTATAAGATTATGCCTGAATACCAATGAGGATTGGTCATTTAATCTTATAATGAGAAATAATTGGTCGCACGCACAACTGCAACATATAAAGCAGTTTCTTCGACCGACTAAAGAGAAAACCATCCCTGATAATGTAATAATATCATTGTAGTGGTATAATATAGCAATTCCAAAATCTTGTATTTTATCGCTTTAATGTAAGTTTTGCAGGTGCCCCTCTTTACCCTAAAGTGACCTCTTTTCTGTTAGTGCGCCCCCTTCCCCTTCACTTTGGAAGACGCCCCACTGCTCCTGCTTTGTTTCATACCCATTTCCACAGGTTCTTTAGATCGCATTACAATAATTTGGTCCGTCTTGCGCCTCTTCTTTTTTTAGTCTTTCTGTTGTATGGGTGTCCTCGATTATGTTACAACACAATAAGTTATAAATTATTATAAATTATTATATTCAATCATTGTTGAATAAAGCATTTTCTTTGGTCCTTGATTTTTGTATATTATCATTCGTTAGGTAAAGCAGTGGCGTAGCTATTGGGGCCAATGGGGCAAGTACGTGCCACCATCGCATGGTGAATAATAGTAAGCGAGATAGATAGAGAGAGAGAGAGAGAAAGAGCAGGCAATATAAAGAAATAATAGTGTAACTGAGAATATAGAAGATAAAGAATTTGAAGATAATGATGCTTATGAAAAAAGAGAACATTCCCTATCCTGCCCTATTCAATATTGTCTTTGTTAATTGCATTTCATCCACCTAGTGAGAGTGGTGTGATCCCCCCCCCCCAAAAAAAAATAAATAAATAAAAAAAAAAAAAAAAAAAAAAATAATAATAATAATGCCACTATCAGTGCCTAGACCCATGCCACGTCATTAGAGTGAGGCCCTGTGTTTTCATATTTTGCTAACTAATAGTAAACATATAGACCTGTCTTTATTAACAAATAACATTATGAAATAAGGGATTTGAAATGATAAATTCGCTATTTTGTTGATGTAATGATGTCTGAGAATTGCTTTCTTTCTTTACAGAATGATGTTATTAAAGTAGATATTCATTAATTTTAAAAACTAACTTTATTTTCATTATTGCAAAGTTGAAACTTTGATTCGACAAGGTTATCGAAGTTCAATGCTTGGAAACATTCGAAGTAGTGATTACTATACATTACAAAACGCTTAAAAACAGCATAGCACCTGAAAAAACCTCCGAACGCTGCTGAGATGTGTGAGATCACAGTATGGACATGACTTGCACAAGCAGACGATGTCCTATGACATCTCACACATTTTCGGTACCTATTTTTTCATGTTCACTTGAGTTCTTTCTCTTACCTCACTACCGTCAGGCGAAATTTATAATCTATTGCCTCACTCTAAACCCTGCGCATGGTTTTATTTTGATGGCAAATGCAGCGATACAAAAATAAAGGAATCTGTCGCTTGTAAACGAAATAAGACGCCATTGTATATTCAGCTGCACACACCGGGGTATGTTCGGCGTTTCAAGAGGGAACAAATACCGTCCTTAATATCATCCCGGGGGTTTTTCAATTTGAAAGTCTAGTTTCTTTGATTGTTAAATAACCCCTATCCTGTGTATTTACAAGCAAAAGATTTTAGTTTTCAGACTCGGGTCATATCCCCTTTTGAATGGTTTGACATGCCATTACATTTATATACACTAAACTCATTATAATTTGAGAAATAATAGCTTTGCAATTATGTTTATTCTCTATGGGGTGTCGTCTGCTTAGGCAGTGTTGGTCCATATAGTGACGTCATTAAATCATCGTTATTTTACCGGCAAATCTCTCGTATATCCCAGCTGCTATGGAGGTGGCTGTATTTGTATTTTTATAAATCACCCGAAATGTAATTGACCTAAAACTTGTCCGATGGCCATCTTTTAGCTTACGAGTTTCTAGTGATACATTAACTGAAATATTTGTGATTTTCTTTGAATTTCACCTTTAAGGTTTAGTAGTTAAGCTTCATGTTGTATGCTGATAACAACAGTATGGTTCCACAAAGCTCAAAGGTCATTTTCTGCTTTCTGTAACAGTACCCCTACTATCGGCCCATTATGGCTCAGGTATAGCAAATGCAAAACAAATCATGATAACCTGGAAAGGGCGTAACCCATCACAGTCTTTTCCGTTTCCTCTTTATTCAACAGTCCCCAGCTAGAGGATAAATGAATTCGATGATGCATTTAGGAAAGATTTTACAATAATATACATCTTTACCTATACACGAATAGGGAACAGAATCAGGAATGCTTTGATAAAACTGACATTTATCAAGGTGGTGAGTGGAACAACCACCGGTATAAAAAAAAACTTAAACTTTTGGTCTTATCATGACCCTGAGGTAAATAGAATATTTCATCATTTATATGTAAAATCCAGTGAATATGTCAACAATACACTTTTATGTCGTTGAATATTATTATTCTTATCGTAATTCCATTATGTTTTCTCGTTCAGGATGATTCCTTTTATCCTCTGGTTTACGGCATTACCCACACTGATTGAGCCACAGTGCAGCTGCAGCTGACAAAGTGCATTGCCTTGTAAACTGACATCATTTGTTTCTTCTCACATTGGATGAGTTGAAGTGATGACTACACACTACCCGGTCAAGTTGACACGCTGCATTGTCCCATACCGGATATACCTGATCTTCTTCGTAGTATTTGTTAACCCATTTCCTACTCGAACCGGGTTGTTTCTGTATTAAGGCTATGGAGAATATGTTAAATCAGTAGTCAACATGTTAACTTCTAGGAGAATTGAAGTTAGATTTATTTCATCTTCATGTTTAGACAATGTAGGCCCCTGCTAATCAGCTTTATGCATTGTCATTGGTAATTATGTTACTGAATATAACTCATGCCTCATTTTCATTTTCGTACTCGGAATAATTTCACTCCTTATTACAGTTATTTCAAATTATGTATTAAAAAGCAGCATGTTGTTTTACATTTAGATATAGAAACACTTATGTACAAATGTGTTGTTTAGACTTCTTATGAATCAAGTGTAATGATCATCAACGATGTACATTCATAAAAATCCAGCCGCTTGGGAAATGTTGTGAGATTTTTTGGAAACATACGAATTTGGGTTGTTTCCAAAGTTTAATATGGTTTTAGGAATACGCGTCATTCATTCATTTGTTAACAATTTTGTTTGCCTTATTTGAATTGTGAAATTAATTTAAATTTGCAATTTGACTTTTCCCCAAGTCTTTGTAGTTTAACACATGATAATTGTCTATGGGATGATTTTGATGGCGAATTACTGCAGTAAATGTATGCTTAAAGCTATTGTGGATCTTTAAACGTATGTTATTTTACACGCCCTCAACGCTGAGTACCCCCCCCCCTCCCATTCGATTGGGGGAGAAAAGAAGGAAAAGGAAACAGGACGTGCCGTGAATAATACATGTAGTATATTTTCGGGCAACAGACCCTCCCGGTTTTGTCTTATTTTACACGGTTTCGTTTAATTAGGATAATATTATAATACAATGATCGATTTGTTAATGGTCTTGTATTACGTTTGATATTATTCGGTATATTCTCGGAGCATTAATATACAAAAAATGCAGTTTACGTCAGTACTTCATATCACCATAACGTGATCAGAGATTATACTCACTGTGTCCCATGGAATGCATGAAGCTAATTAATGTACTTGTAAAAAACACATATCTTTATTATGAACCAACTGTTGTATTATATGTACTTTATATGTATAAATATATATACATGCACACATTATATCAGTCATTATTTCGACAACTACACCTTGGATTGCTACTAGAGTAGCACTATTTATTGTATCGTAAATATGTTCGTGTGACGAAAGATTTCACGAACATAATACATATAAGTGTTGGAAGATGAAGTAAATGTGTCTAATAGTAATTTTGCTTTTGTAAGTGATAATTCTGATATGTGTATCTTGACAGGTGCATACTAAACTCAAGTAATATTATTAATTGTCATTATTTGATTCTTTATCGATATGCATTTTACACACATATGTTGTTGATAATTGTAGGAGTGTATTCGAGTTGTTTCTATCATATATTTATGATGGCACTTTTATTGTGTATGGGGATTGCCCTATGGATGAAGTAGAATGCTTCATTTTTTATTCACACAATTACAGAACATATCTTTCTCATTTAACGATTGAAATGTAGTATAAGTTGGTTTTATGCGGCGTATTAAAGGAAGATCAAAAGACAAGGCTGGAAAGAAATGGTTCTTTAATAGTGGTGGTTTAAGGACAAATTGTAATAAATGCAAATGTGTATGTGTTCTTAAAAAGGTTAACAATTAGCAAACATATAAAGATACAATGCAAATAATAAACATTAGTTTTATTACAACACTACGACAGTTAAAACTTACATGTATGATATGTGTACCAGAAAATATATAAACATTGAGTTATCATGGTATGGCAGGTGATAAATCGGGATCTTGATTCCCGAAATTGTGGTAAAAGCAAACATAAATGTTATCACAGATATCAGAACATTATTGATGACTCTTTCATTAAGAAGGGATGAGTTGTTCTAGCGCCATCTAGTGACTGCTTTAATAATAAACCACGTGAAAAGCTGTGCAGTCGATACCCAGGAGACAACGTGTAACTGGTGCATTTCTTATCGTCCCTAAGGTGTCACAGCTATGAAATGTGGAGAGTTGTAATCATTATACTTAAGGGAAATTCAAATAGGCCACACAGGAATGTCACTGTGATGTAGTGATATACAATTTTCTTATTCGTTCCAACACAAACAAATACGAACATTTCATTTATTTGTTGAATAGATGACTCAGAGGAATCTTTTATTTTCAGAGGATTCGTAATAAAAGGCTATAGACAGTTGTCCTTAAATACGTCACAATATATTGGCAAAAGTGCTGACTTGAGAAACGCATTTATCTTATTCCAAACTTTCATAACTCTTTCATTATGGGTTAGATTTCTATCAAACGTTCGTCATTCAGATTGGCTTATTTGTATACTTTCATTTAAATGAGGATTGGATTCCCCCTCCCCTTGCCCATATTGAAGGAATGACGTTATAAATACAGTTTATACATAGTGTGATGGGGGGGGGGGGGGCATTTCCAGTCCGTAGATATTATCTGCGCATGGGTACACAAATGTTGTTGGTACCAAACGCGTAGAGATGACAACTGACATGACGTCATGAAAGTTATGGAATCATTATTCATAGATGCCAGGACTGGATCTAGAATAATACATATATTGGAATGGGGGCAGGGGGGGGGGTTAATTGAAGAAACTGAGTATGCGGAAGCACACAAAGGGGGACTTATCCATGTTTAAAAGATCTTTTGAAAGGATTACCACCATCTATACACATAATTTGGCAAATTTGCTTGTAGTAGGTCTCGACATGGCGTATATATATTTTTTGGTGCTAGCCCATCAAAACAGTTTTCATCATATTCAGCAAAACTCAATTCGGGATGGCCAAACTGTCCTATAATCAACGGCACTAAAAAGGGATTGTTGTCGAGCGCCCTCTTTATGTTCATCACTATAGAAAAATTAAGCTACGATTAGGTTTTTGAAAATACATATGACCAGGCACCACATAACCACGAAAATAACACATGGTGAGATTTTAAGCTACAACTCATCAAAAAAAATTGTTAAATTTGTTTGATCTTGGATGTGTAATACTAGTTTTTTTTATTTTTATGACCCTGCCTACTACTCTCAAATTGATATCCTATAGATGTAAAAACAGAGTAAGCTGTACTTTGCGGTGATAGCTACGCTTAATAAAGAACTGAAAACCCCTTTACAAAAATGTATGCAGCGTTACAAGTCTTCTTTATGTCACCTTACACAATACATTCAAGATCAGAGTGCTTGAATACACTGCACAATTTGTAAACGCTTTTTTAAAAGATCAGTACAGAAAAGAATGAAGAAATGTTGTCTCTCCTTTATGTCTATAAAAAACATTTGCAACCCCCCCCCCCCCCCTTTCCCAAAAATGAAAGAAACAAAATTAAAAAGAAGAACATTTCAGAAGAAATAAAGAAACTAAAGGGACTATTAAAAGAAAGGAAGCGATATTGCTGAGTGGCAGAGAAGTGGCCTCGAAACCGGTAGGTCTCGGATTCGAAACCAAGTCAATTTGTAGGTGCCCCTTCTTTTTGCCCTCTTTTGTCAGTGAACCCCTACTTTAAAAGCCTCCGCTGCCCCTGCCTCGCAACAGATGATACTGTCCCGTCAAGATAAAAACATTTCTATAATGTTCATCTATGCGAGTGAGGCATTGTTAAATTTCTTTGATTAACCTCAACTTGATCACGTTCAACTAGACTTGCTGACGCTGCGTGCTTTTACTTCAAAGGCGGTACTCCGGGGGGGGGGGTACCCCCAACATAACCCCAAATTGCATTCATTTTCCCTGATAATTGCCTCTACAGAATTATGGGAGGTTCCCCTTTTACTTTTCCAAGTGCTCCTGTTCCTTGTAATAATTCCCCCTTCCCCTTTTAATAAGTGCCGATTTTTTTCCTCTGATAAGTCCTTCTGTTACTTCCCAATAAGTGCCTATTTCATTGTGATTAGTGCCCCCATTTTGTTTTATATTAGAGCCCTTTTCCTTTTAATAAATGCTCCCTTCTCCTCCGTTAAATGCTCTCATTAGAATATGATAGGTGCTCCTTTTTCTTCATCGAATGCCCCCTTTTTTTTTATTAGTGCCCCTTTTCAGCTATTTTCGCTTTTTATTGTTACAAAATCGCCCTTCTCACAAATACCCTCTTTACACCTGATATGAGCCCCTTTTATTTTGACACGTGCCCCATTTTCATTTTTGATGAGAACCTTTCTATCTTCTGACAAGTGGCCCTTTTCTGTTATTATAAGAAACCTTTCCCCTTTTCATAAACGCCGCTTTTCAGCACTGTTAAATTCCTCTTTTCCATTCTCACAATTCCCCCTTTTCATCTATGAAATCATAGAATACTACTTATTGACGTGTAGTAGCACTATAGTAGTAATACTAGCTATATGAACAACTACGACCGTATAAACGCCTTTTTTCTTTCTGTTCTGGTAGGCGAATTCGTTGCATGCACTCGATCAAATGTATAATATTTACAACGAACAGGATTTGGTCTATTAATTATAGGCTATGTCAAATCGATTCCTAGTTTCTCGTCCGGATTTCGAAAATAAGGAGTGGGTGTTTTTTTTATTTTAATATCATTGATATTCTGATAATATGGCCGCTCATACAAATAGTTATAGCCATGGCTGCCTGTTAACTTGTGCTTTTAGTGGTCTACATAAAACTTTTGAGTAACAAAAATAAAGAGTAAAACCAAAGTTTATTTAAAAGAGATACAATAATTATAAGTAAATCTATAGAGTCTAAACTATAACAAATACAAAATAAAAATCATAATATTTCTCTTTAAGTAGTTCATAAATAGTCTTCAAAATGTTACAACATATAAAACATCATAACAACAACACCACAATAGACTACTTTTTCATAGTCCTGCCTTATTTTGATATTTCTTTAGTTCATGAATTAGTAGTTATGTGTAATGTTACTGTTTTACTATTGTAAAGCGCATTGTTATTCTTTCACTCGAGATGATTTGCGCTATAAAATCCTAGGTTTTTATTGTTATTATTATTTCTAAATCATCAGTACTATACCTTTTCTTTTAAAATTGTTTGAGATCTACATTTAAGGTATCACCGAATTAATTTTTCATCTTAAAATAAAATCATAACATAACGAGAAACCACAAAAAGAAGGAGGCGTGCGTCAAAAGAATGCTTGCGGGGGCGATAAGCAGGGAATCATTTGTACATGGCCTTACACTGAGTGGAAGAATAGAAAAAGCAGTAGTGCTCCCTGAAAAGAATAACTGTGCTAATAGTTCAAGCATAATTGATTCCTTGTAAAGTGTAGTGAGGCAGTGATAATGTCTTTATATTGACACTCGTTTTCAAAACTATTCGACACATGACAATTTTTTAAATTTCTTTCGGTTTTGGGATACAGAATAACTGGTACACAATGCCTATCTCTCCCTCCCTCCTTCAGCCATTCATCCAGTCATTATATTTCCTTCTGTCTCCCGGCCGTTCTCTCTCTTTCTCTCTCTCTTTCTCTTGATATTTTAATTTCCCTCTTAGTAACATTCCTTCTCCCCCTCGCTCTCACCCACTCACCAATAAGAAGAACACACTTGCTGGTGAATAGGGACACGAAGTCTACAGAAATTAAAGAGGCTAATTAAAGCAACCAATCAACTTACAACTTTTAGGAAAACAAGGTGAACTTTAAAGGTTAACTTTGAGCATAATATACAGCCCTACAATATGGAACCGTTAAATGGCAATCACATGACATCAGTAGCAGACTTAAAAATATGAAAGCAAACTGAATTTAAACTCCGGGTGATACACCTCCCCCCCCCCCCCCCTCTCTCTCTCTCTCTCTCTCTCTCGCAGTACAGTCGGAGAAAAGACGTGCCCTCTTAACCCCCAGCCCCCCTAGAGCTAGGCTAATAATTTACCACATTATCTAGCTTATTCAAGACAGTCGGTCTTACAATAAACTTGGGGCGTGTTTATGCTTAACCTTTTCTGGCCAGAATCAGGCATCTGTTACGCGTTTAGTTTAAAACACGGTTGCATCTTTTCTCACTTTTGTAGAATCACCGAAAAACGGCGATCACAATCGCCGATCGTAAACTCACAAAAAGATGCGTTTACAATTTGTAAACGCGTTTAAATGGGATCAACGCACTGACCTCTAGTGGGTCTACGCATGGACCATGGTCTACATAGCATGCGCATTTCAAGGTTGCGAATCCAGCTGCAAGGCCAATTAAGGCCACCCAGGGAGAATTGCCTGGAGGATCCAGAGAAGTGAGCATAAACAGTACACCGTGGAACTGCGAGTACGATGAGCGTTTACGATGAGCGTTACAAATCGCTCATTCTGCCTTCAAAATTTAAGCTTAAACGCACCCTAAATCATATATTTTGTTTAAACCGAACTCAAGGATGAAGAAGGAAACGCTAGTTTCATCTATTTAATGAAGCGAAAGCATATGCTGCTTATTAGAGGCAGAATATGGAGCAATCTCTAATAACTGCAGTTAAAAATTTTAATTAAAGTTTAGGTACTAGATTAAAAAAAAGAATTGTGGTCACGATAACCTTCCAGTGTAATTGATTAAAGATAGTTAGTTTTATATTTCACATCCACTGGCAAATATATCTATCTGGTCATTAGAGAAAAGGCAAGTTTGCTGAATGTTAGCAACAGTCTGTCGCCATTGCTACTCTTTAATACGACCATGATGTGACAATTTACTCTTTCAGCTTGGACTCACAATGATTTGTTTCACGGTTGATTCTTCTTTGTAGATTCCACTGTTCGGGGGATTTAGCGGAGAGAGAGATAGAGGAATATTCTTACAATTACCCACGATGTATTATTCTTCTTATTTGTTCATCGTCATTTCAATGCTATTTGAGGAATTTTAGATGACAATAAACGACATTGTAGTACTATTTTTAAGTACCGTCGCATGGCAATCGCAGGTAAGATAAATTCAAAAGAACGAAAATTGAATTTGAACCCTGGGTAAACCAACAACCCTCTCTCTCTCAATACAATTGGAGAAATAAAACGTGCCATTTTTGCCCCCTCTCCCTTTGGATCTACGCCACTGACTTACAACAAACTTTATATATATAGTTTCTGATTCTAGAAAGTAGGTCTTACAATAAAAAACAAAAATTTAAACAAGGATGGTGAAGTAAATGCAAATACCTCTTACGGCTACCCTTTCCCATGTTTGTAATTGGCCGGTCTTTTGAAGTGCATGGTTTATCACAGTCATGATGAAAATGAGATATTTTCAATATGGAGTTTGTATCATTCGTATACATAATGTTGAAATAATGGTTGGTTTACACGCGATGGCGTCAACAGTGTTAACGTTGTTTTCTCCGTGAGTTCCCTGCAATCCTATCAATATCTCCCGGGTTTAGAGTTTAGATTTTGTTATTAAATGTCTGGAAAATATAAAAATGCTTCATTATTGTTTTTACTTTCTTCAAGTATATGCTTATTAGCATCTGGCAAGTGTTTGTTGGTAATATAGGATTAACATGAACAAGAAAGAATCAACTTATGCACATGATCACATTTGTGTTATTTATTATTATGTTCAATGTTTTGTGTATGTTCTGAAGATTCTACTTGGTTGATTCCACTATTTGGAAGATTTAAAAGAGAGAGAGAGAGAGAAATAGAGAGAGAGAGAGAAAGAGAGAGAGAGAAAGAAAGTGGAAAATTATATATTATCACGATTATTAATCTTATTTTTCTACAATGCTATTTGACTATTTTTAGGACAACAAACGACATTGTTGTCCTTTTTCATGTATCGGCACATGTAAATCGCATGGCAGATCAATTCATCAGTACCGGGTTAAATAATCTGGAAGGAAACTGCATTTAAACCCAGGACCATATCCGCACACACACTCCCTCTCTTTCTCTCTCTCAGTACTGTCTGAGCAATGCTCGAGCCCTGCCCCACCCCCTCTTTGACACTGATTTCAAACTTCACATAGTTTATTACACACAGTAGGTATTATAATAGAAATATACACAAAGTAAAGATAACGTACATGTGAATACATTACATGGCGAGGTTTGTGATTGGCTGGTCTTTCGGAGTGTATGATGTGCTATATTAATGATGAAAAATATGATATGCTCAGCATGGATATCTGTTTAATTCGTTTACATAATGATGATGAAATAATGTTAGGTTTACACATGGTAGCGTCAACAGTATTATTGGTGTCGCTGCTAGTCTTCCACATCAGCCGTTTATAATAGAATTTAAGGAATATAAATTTAAGTCGTTTGAATTCAAATAATCAACTTAGAAACAGACTACAAATTAAATAAAACCAGTTTTTACGTAGTCTTGCAGACCAGGTATTTATAAAAATTAAATCAATAAATAACAAGAATCACAATCAAATAATTTACTTTGATATTTAAAAATGTCAAATAAAGGTGTTTACCTAGTCTTGCATATCAGTCATTAATTATTAAAATAACAAAAAAAGCCCGCTTATCCCGAATGGGTGCATTAAGGCCTACTCCATTATTAATTTATTTGTTATCTCATTTGTAAAGACTATTATGCCGGTATTGGAGGGGCCTAGGCTGCGCATGAACATGCAAGCCGAGAAGCCTGTTCAATGTACCGAACCGGGCTGGCCAGAAAATACGCACAAAATGGTCAAATGATTTTATGTTGACAGCCTGTCTGGAATCTCCGCAAAATGCGAAAAATTGAACAGCGTCGATTTTTGTTTTCCCTCCTTTTTTCTGCTTCCATTTAAAATTATTAAAAAACTTGAACTTGGCGTAAATATTCATAATTGAATGACATACGCCCTTAAGACTAAAACAACAACAACAACAAATTTACATCAAAAAATGAATTGTATACGTAGAAAGAAATGGGTATTTGTTTTATTTGGCATTTTAAAATATTTATTGAATTTAGTAATTTATTTAATTTCTAATAAACGCCTGATCTGCAAGACTACAAAAAGGATATATTTTTTAAATGTCTTAATCTGTTTCTAGATCTATTTTGATTAAACGACTTTAAACGACTTAAATTTATTTCCTTAAATTATATTATAAAAGGCTGATGTGGAAGACTAGTCAACGCACCCTTTCAGAAAAAAGGGGGGGGGTGGTGCTTTGGATGAATGGTCGCGTTCCAGTCAACGCGAAGCTGCCCACCCTTTCGGTATAAGCCCCCTAAGCGAAGCGAAGCCTAGGGGGTGATAGAAGGGTCGGTATGAACACCACCGAGGGAGTGATAATTTCCATCATCATCCGATTACAGAGCAGTCCATATTTGTTTTATATACCTCATCCTTTAGATTGACTCATGAATAGGTCTTGCTGTAGGTCTAGCTTTAACTAGTAACAAACAGGAAACGAGATCAAGAGGATTTACTCACCAGAAAAAGAAAAATTCAACATCAAATTCAAGGCAAGAGTATTTGCTCCTCACACTAGTAGTAATCAGTGACTAACATATTTACAGTCTTTTGAAGTTAAAAAAATCCAACGCTCAAATAAATCCAACATCAATAATCTTTGCTCTTCACAGACAGTAAGATATTTACCCGTTTACAGTCTTTGCTGTACAATACAGTAACATCTTTGCAGTCCTAAATACATCCATGAAAATAACAATTTGTATTAGATCTAGATATGTTTGTTGATGTGACCGTCACCTGAGAATTTGTGATGTCTCGCAACATTGCTGGTGATTCGGCAATGCCGTTGAGGAGAAGTTTAACCTGGCTATCACTCATAGAACGTTATGCTAGTAGTAGTAGTAGCCGCCGGTGCTAAACGTACTGGGCTGGACATAGACCTGGTCCTGGGAGTAGGACTAGACCTAACTTCGCTATGCCCAGGCTGTGGATCTACAGGTGGCCTGACACCGAGGGCTGACGAAATTGCATCAGACAAACCTTCTTTTTGGGCCTCACTGTGGTATTTGACACTGGTTTATGATTGATGGCCCGAAACTGTCATGATGTGTGTCGTAGCGAAGCCGGCGTGGTCCAGTGATGTGACACTCGTAGCGCGCAAGCGTTAAGCAGTGGTTTGTGTACTTTCTACATCCAGCTATTTCAGATATGATCTTGGTAAAGTCTCCCAGCTGATTTTTTCTTCTATTGGCATGTTTACATATCACTCGGGATCATCTTCACGAACCTTGGATCTTGGTCTTTCCATCTCCATGGACAAAGAGGGTGCAACTATATTTAGAGGCGGTTTTCAAGTACCCCCAAAGTGCCCCTTTTTACATACAAAAAGTGCCCTCTTAACTTTGTAAGAAGTGCCCCTTTTAACTTTGTAAGAAGTGCCCCCTTTTACATTGGAAAATTGTCCCTTTTACTTTGAAAAGTTCCCCTTGTCAATTCTGAGAGGTGCCCCTTTTACTTTGACAAGTGCCCCTTCCCCTTCTCATAATTCCCCCTCTTCATCTCTGATAAGTGCCCCGTTTATTTATACATGTGACTATTTTTCTCGTAAATAAAAGCTAATTCCCCCTTCTCATAAAAGCGCCCTTACACCTCCGATAAATGCCCATATTAAAATTTGATCGGTGCTCCTTTTTTTAAAGAAAAATGCAAATTTCCTTTGTTATAAGTTCCCCTTTTTTATTCTCATACGTGCCCCTTTTCATATCTGGGCAGTGCTCCTTTTCAGGTGCGATAAGTGCCCCCTTTTACGTCTGGTAATTTCCTTGTTAAAGATAAACTCCAGTTCTGGTAAAAAAAGAAAATTAATTCTCACAGAATCAAACGAAACTTACACTGAATGTTCAAGATTACAAATAAATGACATGTGTCAAACAATTTTGGAAGAAAATGTATACTGGCTGAGTAATGAGCATAGAAAGACAAGGAAATCAAGGTAGTACTAGCCCCGACACCATGTGTGTTGTCTTATATATAGCTTTCTGTGTACAGTGCTTGTTACTTTACCAAGACTCGGTCAAATTTATTGTGATTTTGATGACTCCAGAACCTTGCAGTGCACACCAATACTTACATGCTACATGATCAACTGTTTCTGATCCTTTCCACACCTTTTTTTCACAATGCAATTGCATTACCAGTACTAAAGTTTATCTTTAACAACGATTCGTTCCCCTTTTCCTTTCTAATAAGGGACCTATCCCCTTTTCATCTCTTACAACTACCCCTATCCTAATCTGTATTATTTGACCGATCAGTGACTATAAACATATGTGTGAGGGATATAATTTACACCCGGTAGCATCAATAGTGTTAATATTATTATCTAATTATTGAGAGCCTTGCAATCTTTTTATTATCCCTCGGGTTTAGTGTTTTTTGTTTTAACTAAAATGATAATGGGCAAAAATTCGCAAATTATTGTTTTCGAGTACGCCTATATCCTTATTTGCACCTTTCTCAAATTTTGCTTGGTTAGTTGGTGCTATAGGATTAGCATGCAAAAATTGTCTTGTTTGCATTATCATATTTATGTATTTAGATTCTATTTCCAATGTTTTCTTAATAACTTTGAGGAGTACCCCTTTCCCTTCTCATAAGTGCTCATTTTCACCTCTGGTAAGAACCCTATCCACATCTGATAGGAACCTCTTTTAATTTGACAAGGGTCCCTCCCCCTCTCATAAATTCCCCTATTGAAATATGATAGGTGCCACTTTTACTTTGACAAGTGTCTCTTTCCTTTGTAATAAACGCCCTTTACCCTTATTATTAGTACACCTTTTCCCGTTTAATAAGTGCCCCTTTACATATCTTATGAGTAGCCTTTCAGTAGGAAAAGTGCCATTTTCCTTTGTAATAAATGTCCCTTAACCCTATTTATAAGTGCCCCCTTTCCGATGCGAGAGGTGTCTCTTTTGACACCTCAGACAAATGCCCTTTTTACTTTGACACATGTCCCTTCTTCTTGCTGAGTGGACTTTTTGCTTCTGATAAGTGCCCCATTTCTTTTTGGTAGTGCATCTCGAGTGTGAAAGACTCTCCGCCAGCCTTGCAGTGCAACGTCAAAACCCGACATGAATACTTATATTCATAATGTTTATTCATGCGAGCGAGGTATTTAAAAAAATTATATTTCATTTCCTCGACCTGATCGCGTTCAACTAGACTTGTTGACGTTGTATGTTATTACTTCCTCGTAGGCTGCTTCATGTAGGTATCTTCGAAACAGTGAGTCGACTTTTGATAACTTTTCATACTTTCTCAACTGAAACAAGTTACATCGCATTTTCCGAATGAGGAAATCTTAATGCAAGCAAAATCGGACATTTTAGTATTTGGCTGGAATTGTCCCTTCTTCTTGCTGAGTGGACTTTTTGCTTCTGATAAGTGCCCCATTTCTTTTTTGGTAGTGCATCCCGAGTGTGAAAGACTTTCCGCCACCCTTGCAGTGCAACGCCAAAACCCGACATGAATACTTATATTCATAATGTTTATTCATGCGAGCGAGGTATTTAAAAAATGTATATTTCATTTCCTCGAGCTGATCGCGTTCAACTAGACTTGTTGACGTTGTATGTTATTACTTCCTCGTAGGCTGCTTCGTGTAGGTATCTTCCAAACAGGGAGTCGACTTTTGATAACTTTTCATACTTTCTGAACTAAAGCAAGTTACATCGCATTTTCCGAATGGGGATCTTAACGCAAGGAAAAATCGGACACTTTAGTATTTGGCTGGAATTGTGATTCAAAAGACTCTTGTTAAAGTTTTCTTCATTCTCACACTTTACACCAGTTTGAGCCGTTCATTGAATGTCGTACGCGTTGAGCGGGAATATAGTAAACGGAATATTATCACGGACAACATTCTTAGAAGTCCTATCTAGTTAAAGAACTCATCTTCTACCTAAACTAAAGCCAGCGAATCACGTCATTGACCTGCACTTAAATGCCTACTGATTGATTATACAAATAAAGTGAGTATTTTTGGGTAAAAGAAGTGCCCTTTTTCACCTCAATTTAGAGGGATGTGTTATTGTTAGTTAATGTGTGTGTGTGTGTGTTGATGTGAGTATGGGTTTGTACATTTTTTTTCTGGGAAGCGGTTGTGTTTTCATGAATGTGAGGAAATAAAAGCATTACAATTTAAAACAAATTGAAGGAATATGTATTCTTTATGTCCATATAAATGTAAAGTTGTCAAGTTTGTCTGTTTGGTGGTGTTATTGTTACATTTCATGTTTTTTGAAAATATGTATCATAGGCAAAGTAACAAACTATCTAGCCTAATTCTGCACTTTATACCATTCAATACCAAACAGTAAAGTTGTCAAGTTTGTCTGTTTGGTGGTGTTTTGTTACATTTCATGTTTTTTGAAGTATGTATCATAGACAAAGTAACAAACTATCTTGCCTAAATCTGCACTTCATACCATTCAATACCAAACAGTAAAGTTGTCAAGTTTGTCTGTTTGGTGGTGTTTTGTTACATTTCATGTTTTTTGAAGTATGTATCATAGACAAAGTAACAAACTATCTTGCCTAAATCTGCACTTCATACCATTCAATACCAAACAGTAAAGTTGTCAAGTTTATCTGTTTGGTGGTGTTATTGATACATTTCATGTTTTTGGAAAGTATGTATCATAGACAAAGTAACAAACTATCTTGCATAAATCTGCACTTCATACCATTCAATACCAAACGGTATATCTACATAATGAAGTTTACTCATTACATTAAAATTTGCCTTTTAGTTTCTACTGGCCTTACAAAAAAGGAGTAACTTAATTGAAAACGGAACACTACCCTAATTGCGCATCCCATCTTGAATTGTTAAAGATATTGTCAGTAATCTTACCCAAAATATGTAATGATAAGTTCATAACAAAATAATACATGTAATATGCCCTCAACATATGAAAAAGGTAGCTGTTTATTACTACGATTTTTTCGCCAGATTCACAAATGGTGAAGTTGCACCGTGTTCAGATTGCCTCTTTACTGTAGGATTGCTCCCCGAAGTTCTGGCTGTAATGCCATCTTGCGCACACCCTACAGCTAAAGCAGCTGGCGAGTCGTCACTAAAGTTTGCGATATTCTACCACTAGTTAAGAATAATTATGGAAGAAATTGAGACTAATTGAGTAAACATATCTAATTTCTATCATTTTCTGGTTAAGAACCGAACCCCCCCCCCAATTTTGCCAGTAATTTCAGGAGATCTACTCTTGACACTACATCATTTGACCCATATGGGACTTAACACTCATGGTATCGTGATATAACTTCATGCATGTTTCAATACTTTTGTTCAGTTCACAGTTTAATACATAAAATGACATATGAGATTTTTTTTAAAGTTATCAGAACTAAGCATTTTCTCTTAAAACTACTTTAGATGTACGTTTATTCTAAGACATCACTGAATTAATATTTCATCTTAAACTAAATATGAAATAACATAACCACAGAACGAAGGAGGTGGGCACCAAAAGAATGCCTGCGAGGACGGGAAACTAAGAATAATTTTAACTTGGCCTAAGAGAGGAAGAATGCAAAAGCAGCAATGCCACCTGAAAAGATTAGCTCTTCACATGGTTCATCCGCCCATTATTGATTGATTGCGTAGGGTAGTGAGGTAGTGATTATATCTTTGTACACTGTCGCTCATAAAGGTGGAATATTTTTTTTTTTACCCCAATTTATGGAATTATTTCAAAAATAATTTAATAATAATAGATCTAGATAATAGTATACATTCTCAGATTTTATTGAATAATATTTTGCCAATGTGTGTTTTGCGTGACTGCTAAAGCAAGTGTATGCTACTATGCTTATCAACTAGGGGACATACGCCCTTAAATCATAAATGACAGTAATGAGGATTAATGCCCCACAAAAGGGCACTAATATAGCAAATCGACACGGTTTTGATCCTGGGGCCTCACAGTTACGAGGCCATTGCTTTGTCACTGAACCATGACTCTACGCAGCGGAGGCTAGGGTAGGGGGCACTTTCCATAAATATTTTTTTTTAAAGAAAATGCAATAATTTTTCAATAATTTATTGCATTTTACCCCGGTCCCCAACATAACAAAATCTTCTGGACGGCCGTGCATTATGGCTCAAGGCATGGGCACACAGAAGATTTTGTTATGTTGGGAACCGGGATAAATGCAATAAATGATTGAAAATTTATTGCATTTTCTGTTTTTTTTTAATTTATGGAAAGTGCCCCCTACACATTGGCAAATTATTATTCAATAAAATCCGAGAACGTATACTATTATCTAGATCTATTATTTTTAAATCATTTTAAAAATAATTCCATAAATTAGTGTGAAAAAAAATATTCCACCTTTATGAGCGACAGTGTATGAACACTCGTTTTCATAACTATTCGAGACTTGACATATTACGATTAATTTTCGCCTTTGGGATACAGATTAACTGGTACACAATGACAATCTCTTTCTCCCTCCTTCAGCCATCCATGCAGTTATTCTCTTTCTCTCCGCCTGTCTCCCGACCCCTTTCTCTCTCTCTCTCTCTCTCTCTCTCTCTCACTTGATATTTTAATGTCCCTCTTAACATTCCTTCTCTCCCTCGCTCTTACCCACTCATATTTGTTGTTTCTCTCTCTTTGTTATTGATCTATTTCTTGTATTCACATCAAATGCTCCAATAAACTCATTCCATTGACGCACACCCTCAGTTAATTCCTCTCTTCATTCGTCCCCGGCCAGCTTATCGTGCATGTTGATGCCGGCGTACACCCCCCTCCGACACACCTCCCCCCCCCAAAAAAAAATAAATAAAATAATGCAGCGAAAATTATCCAAGGAACTTGCATTCATGGCAGTGTGCGTGCGTGTGTGTGTGTGTGTGTGTGTGTGTTGTGGAGGGGGTACACATTCCGGCTCGTGGTTATGACTTCGATACTTGTCCTCCTTATAATGCCTATGATGTCGGTTGATGTTAAGCACATTTTTCGGACAAACATTTGTATTTTTGTGCTCACAATTTGATAGAATGTAAGACATCCTGATTTGTATGTTTTTTTCTTCACATATGTACCATCTCTGAATGTTCAGTTGACATGATTTTGTTCATGAGTTTGAGGTGATAAAACTATCTAATATACATTTTAAAGTTGGATATACCACACATGTGTATGGCGCAATTAAACTGAAAAGTATGGTATACTCTTATATGGATGTCATTAAAATTATGTAACTTTTTTTTTTTTACCACACCATAAATATGCCCATTGTAAAACATATTTTCTTGACAAGATGTATGATATATAATATCAAACGACGCAAAGAAAAGAAATTATCAAACAATATGATTGAAAAGTCATTTCACGATATTCAAAACGAATGTGTTTTTTTAACAGGAGGCGCATTTTGAGTGGAAAACACTGTACATGTTTCCGTATAATTGTCACATATATTTGCAGTAATAGTACATGGGCTGAAACTAACTGAAAAGGCCTCCCCCCCCCTCCTGTTTTCAATGTTTTGTGTATATTTACCAAACAATATCGGTTGTTATGGTTCAGTTTTTATCTAGCTTTATGTCTCATGGTACTTTTGTGGGGAAAGCAATCTTATCAACATTTCTTGCTGAATTTAAGCAGCAAGCGTTCACCGTTAAATACAACCATGACGTGACAATGTATTTTTTCAGATATGACTCATAATAATTCATTTCACAGTTGATTCCGCTGTGTTGATTCCACCGTTCGGAGTGAACGACGATGTGTTATTTTTCTTATTTGTTCATCGTCTCTACAATGCATTTTGATTTTTTTTGATAACAATAGACATGCGGAACTATTTATAAGGAATCGTCACATGGCCGTCCGGGCGCGTACGCAGGTTTTTTTTTCTGTGTGTATTTTGGAGCAAAACACCCCCCTTTGTCATTTTTTTTTTTTTAATAAAAAAAAGAAAAACAAGAAAGAAAAAAAATTATGCCAATGGCTGACCTAAAAAGGTGAACTTACCCCCCCCCCCCCAACGGAACAAAATGTTAAATTTTCAAATTTCGAGACCAAACAAAAAAGTGTCCTCTCCCCCCCCCCCCCCCCCCCCACCTTCTTGAACAAATCCTGCGTACGCTACTGTGGCCGTCACATGCCAGATACATTCATCAGTACCAGGCTTTGTAGTATGAAAGAAAGCTGAATTTGAACCCTAGGCTATACCCCGCCCTCTCTCGCTCTCATCCTATAGTATAACCAGGGGTCGTTTCATTAAACAAGTAGTCGGTGGTTTTCACCCCTAATATCATTTTCACCGACAATGTTTTGTCACCGATTATTTTCCAGGCCTCTGATTTGTCAAATTTAGTCAGCGCTGACAGTTGTCGGCGGACATATGTTGATGAAACGCCCCCCCCCAAAAAAAAAATAAAAAAAATAAAAATAAAATAAAATGTGGCTATTTATTCTTTCATTTTGGACACACAATAAATCAAATTGATTCTACCCTGTTGATTCCACTGTTCAAAGGATTAAGCAGATATATATATATATATAGAGATAGAGAGAGAGAGAGGGGGTGGAATATTTTCGCAGTTATTATTGTTCTTATTGAATGCTATTTGACTTTTTTTACAATAGACAACATGGTGTGATTATTTCATGGAAAATGACATGAAAATCTTAGCAGATAAAGTCATCATTATTACCAGGTTGAATAATTTGAAAGGAAACTGAATTCGGACCCCGAGCCATTAAGCCACCCTTCCCCCCTCTCTCTGTCTCTCTCTCTCTCTCTCTCTCTCTCTCAGTACGGTCAAAGAAATATAAGTACCCTCTTGCCATCCCCCTCCTTGATGCTACGCCAGTAATTTACAATGTTATCTAGCTTATTCCAGTTAGTAAGTCTAACAGTTGTAAAAAAAGAATAACAAGACAAAAAAATTGCCCCTTTAAAAAAGGATGATAAGGTATACACTATTTTTAGCTACCTCCTGTACAATTTTTTTATGTATTAAAATTCGATTTCTTATCATCCGTTTGTATATTGTAAGACGTTGTTAAGTATTCTTATTTTTAAAGTGTTGATTCTAATAGTAATTTCATTATTTTGTTAACTTTATTTCATTTCTGAATTTATTTGCACCGAAAAACTTTTACTGAAAGGAGTTTGACCCAATATCTCATGGTGCCTTTTAGGGAAAAGCAATATTCACATTGTTGATGAATTTGAGCAACAATCATTGGCTATTGCTGCTCTTTAATACAACCATGACGTGGCAATTCACTCATTCAGCTTGAACTCAAAATAATTCGTATCACAATAGATTCCGGTCCATTTGTTCGGGGGATTTAGCCGAGAGCTAAAAAGCATATTCTCACGATACCAATGATGTATTATTATTATTCTTATTTCGTCATCGTCTCATCAATACTTTTTGAATATTTTGTATGACAATAAACGAAATTGTGGTACCTGTTTGTATCGCCACATGGCAGATATCTTTTATCAGTCCCAGGTTGAATAGTTTGAAAGGAAACTGAATTTGAGCCCCGGATTATCACCCTATTCCCCCTATCTCTCTCTCTCTCTCTCTCTCTCTCTCTCAATATATATAATCGGAGAAATGCACACGCCCTTTGTTGTTTGGTAATGGAGTCCGCCCCCTACCCCACCTAATTTTGGGCTACGCCACTTATTTACACGTATTTTCTAACTTATCTCATACAGTAATCTTACAGATTCAAGATCTTACAATAAATATAAAACTGAAAACAAGGATGATGAAGTTAAGGCCTCTTTTCCAACGTTTTCACAGGTTTGTAAGTGACTGGTCTTTTGAAGTGCATGATTTACCATCGTGAGTATGAAAACGTAATATTTGCAAGATAGAATGTTTGTATCAATCGTGTACATAATGATGATGAAATAGTTTACATTATATTCCACATACAAGAATCTTGCGCTACGATTAGTCAAAAATAAATCACGTGATGAAAGATAGTTCGCCCATCATCACATGGGAGAAGAAAAGTTTGTTGCACTGTGTAGATAGTAGAACTATCTACACAGTGCAACGTACTTTCACTGAATATAGAAGTACTATCTACACAGTGCAACGCACTTTCACTGAATATTGTAGTACTATTTACACAGTGCAACGCACTTTCACTGAAGTTCAACGCAACAGGCGATCAAGGCCACCGCTGTGATGCGGCACGATTTACAAATTTAATTTCATACATTATAGTCTTCGTTACGTTTGCTAGCTGCTTGTTACTGTTAGTGTAACTGTGTTAGTGTTAATATTTGTTGCTCTAAAATGGCGGAACAAGTTAGATTTGAGCTCCTAAGTGGAGACGAATTAGACAGTTTTCTGCTTGACAGCGAAAGCAAGAATACAAAGCGACAACTTAAATTCAGCCTGAAAGTATTCAAAGATTATTGCGATGCTGCAAGAAACATAAATTGTGACGAACTGTCCGGCATGGACTTGAAATCACTAGACCAACTATTGGAGAGATTTTATACTGATGTGAAATTGCGAAATGGAGAGTCATACAGTAAGAAATCTCTACATGCTTTGGGGTATGGTCTGCAAAGACATTTTTTGAATTTGCGAGTCATAGACATTATTAAGAATACCAACTTTGTAAAGTCTGGTAAAGTGTTCAAAACTGTTGTTCGGAGGAGGAAAGCCGGCGTAAAACATCATATTCCTGTCAGTGAAACTGACATTATCTAGATTCAAGACAGTCTAGACCAGGACTCTTCATGTGAACTACAACGTAAAGTTTTCCTCGACATAATGACTCTTTTTCTTTGAGAACAGGGGAAAATAATATTTGCATGATATGAAGTCTGATGACTTTATTCTGAGTGAACAAAATGGTCGCCGATATTTCCATATGGTCGACAAATCTACACAAAAATCACCCGGACGCCGACTTAAATAGCCATGGCGGACGGACGTTCGAAATTACTAGGAATAGTAGGTGCCCCGTTGCAACTCTTCTGAAATACAAGTCTAAACTAAATCTCAATCTGCCATATCTTTGGCAAATATGTACCATCTTTGATTTTTCAGTTGACATGATTCTGTTCATGAGTCGGAGGTAATAAACCTGTCTAATATACATTTTAAAGTTGGATATACCACACATGTGTATGGCGCAATGAAACTGAAACTGAAACTTTTTTAACGACACCATAAATATGACCATTATCAAACACATCATAAGTCACATAAATCATGATATCCAAAACGAATGTTGTTGTTCTCTAACAGGAGGCGCATTTTCGGTGGAAAACACTGTCCATGTTTCCGTATATGGCATAAACATAAATTAACCGTCCATGGGCTAAACACTGAAAAGCCTCCACCCCCCCCCCCCCTAAACAAAAAACAAAAAACAAAAAAACTTAAATGATTTTTTTTTAGTAAGTTAGGACCAATATTTACATATTTCCCGAGTTGTGCATGGTTATTTAGAACCAGAAGATTACCATGGGTCGGCTGTGGAAATAGTTCACAGTTATAAGTACTTGGGAACAATGGTATATGATTCATTAGACTGGTCATCGGATGTTACCTTGCTTAGATAAAAGTGCAATTAGAGAATGTACTTCTTGAGAATGATAAGAAAGATGCATGTAGACAAAACAATTATGATTCCTTTTCACAAATCATTGATAGAGAGAATAACTACATAAAACATAATATGCTATTTTGGGGATGCAACTCAAAAGATAAAGGCCCGGTCCCACTGCACTTACGGATGCAAAGAGGATGTAAAACGTAAACAAAATCTTGCCATCCGTTGGAAAACGCTATGCATCCGTTGTGTACTCATTGCATACGTGTTTCATACGCTCTATCCGTCGAGCATCCGTCCACTGTGATTTCATCCGCGCAAAAAGTTTTGAGCTGCACAAAACTTTTAGAACGGATGAACTTCCGCCGTGTACGATGTAAATCCGCGAGAAATACGAGCAACACACGTTCTATGTCCGTTATCATCCGTTAAACGTCCGCTATATCCTCTCTGCATCCTCTGGGCATCCTCGCAACTCACATCCGCTGCAGCTGAAAACGGAAAGAGGGAGGAAAGATAAGGTACGTGGAACGTCTATACATCGTTAGTAGCACGGAAAAAGAAAGGATGTAAGCGTATGCATCTCGTATATAAAGTATTCGAAGCTGTCATCCACTTCCATCCGCTTTCATCCGCTAGGCTTCCGATGAACATCCGTTTAACATCCCCGCTACATACTACCTACGTCCGTTATTTTCCGTTCTGTTTTCGCAAATTTTCGCAAATTTTGTCCATTTCTGGAGCGGATGAAAACGGATGGAGCCACCCCCGAAATTTTGCTCGTTCGCTGTGTCCTTTATGCATACGTTTTGTGTCCGTCGGCCAGTGGGACCGGGCCATTAGAAGAAGTTAGACAGGACGAGGAAAGTGGCACAACGGATAATTGGCAGTAGCCTACCCGCGGTATCCACACTTACTGGCGGATCCAGCCAAAAATCCCGGCAAAAAAGGGGAATGTTTTATTCATTTTTTATTTTTTGTTGGTGCTAAAGAAAGCAAAAAGAAAAAAAAAGTGTTCCTCCCCCCCCCCCCCCCGCCACTGAACGAAATATCTGACGACATAATTTTCTAATTTCCGGGGCAAAAAAAAAAAAAAAGATCAACTGACCGTGATTAAATGAATTAGAACCCCAGAGCTTCCGGGGGCTCTGCACCCTGGATTTCACCTAGGGCCAAAAGTCAGGCACCTGGATGCTCATCTGACGGTATTTTAATGCCTCAAACCCCTGAGCTCCCCCTGGACCTCACGCCAATTAGTGTTCTGCCAGTGTCACAAAAAAGGTATCAAAATATGTTCATCTGACCGTAATTAAATGCCTAAAACCCCTCAGTTTCCGGGGGGGGGGGGTTATTTTTTTCTGCGGCACAGATTGGGGTTAGGTGTGTGTTGAGCCTATGGGAAAGTCTAGGGTTAGGTTAGGGTTAAATTAAGACCTCTTTTTAAAAAAAAAGCCCCAATCTGTGCAGTAGAACAAAATGACGCTTCCGGGGGCTATGCCCCCAGTATTTCACCTAGGGCCCAAATTCAGGCACCTGGATGCTCATCTGACGGTAATTTAATGCCTAAAACCCCTGAGCTCCTGGGGTCTCGGCCCCCTGGACCTCACGCCAATTAGTGTTCTGCCAGTGTCACAAATAAGGTATCAACATATGTTTATCTGACCGTAATTAAATGCCTAAAACCCCATAGTTTCCGGGGCTCCGTCCTCTCGACCACCCAGGGGCCCTAAGGCGGGCCTCTCCATGCTTATCTGACCGTTATAAAATGCCTAAAACCCCTGAGCTACTGGGGACTCAGCCCCTAGACCCCACGCCAATTAGTGACCTGCCAGTGTCACAAATAAGGTATCATTATGCTCATCTGACGTAATTAAATGCCTAAAGCCCTGAGCTTCCGGGGCTCTGCCTCCTGAACCCTACCATTGCCCTAAGGCGGCCCCTGGATGCTCAACTGACCGTAATTTATTGCCTAACACCTCTGAGCCTCCTGGACCCCACGTCAATTCGTGACCTGCCAGTGTCACAAAATATGCTCATTTGACCGTAATGTATTGCCCAAAACCCCTGAGCTTCTGGGGGCTCCGCACCCTGGACCCCCGCCGGGAAACGTTCAGCGGGGCCTGCATACATGAGTGGGGTGACGGGATTTGTTTTATGTGTCTACCCCCCCCCCCCCCCCACTGCCGGTGTCACGATTACGTAACAATATTTGGCTCGCATAATTTCAAATTTGGACCCACCTAATAAATCGTGGATCCGCGACTGTCTGAAGAAAGAGTAGTTGCTAAAGTCAAACGAATCATGAACGACCCTACCCGCCCGATTGATACTTATTACTATTACAATAGGACAGGCTTTCGTTTGTGTGTGCCCAGGTCTGCTCGGGTGAGAACTCGGTAATCATTCATACCAAACTCTATCCACATGTACAACTGAATGTCTCGACCTTATGTTGTTCTTTAAGATTATATTTAATTAATAATTCCCAAATTGGTTTAATACGTAAATACATGTATGGATACCCGAACTCCCCAGTATACTTATCTCACTTGTTAATTCGTTTGATCACCTGATACCTCCTCTTGCTCTGCTTTAATTACTATGTGAACTATTGTTTTGAATTTGTGTTTATAAAACAACATTAGACCATCTGTTTCTTGTGCTCAATCATATTTTAAACTTTGTTTATTTACTGTTAATGTCTAGATTTGTTTAAAATTCATTAGTAAATGTTAATCTGTATATGTTACACCAGTGAAAATCAAAAATCCAGAAATGGACAATACATACTAAATACAATAATTGTTTATTGTTTGAAAAGCAATATCAGCATCATTTCCTGATGAATTTTAGCAGCAAGCGTTCGGCCTCTAAATACAACCATGACGTAGCAATTTACTCTTTCAGGTATGACTCATAACAATTCGTTTTACAGTTAATTCCGCTTGGTTGATTCCTCTTTTCGGAGGAACAAACAGAGAGAGAGAGAGAGAGAGAGATAGAAATAAACGACGACGTGCTTTTTTGTTATTTTTTCATCGTCTCTTCATGCAAATTGAATATTTTGATCTTCTTATCGAGTCACTACACAAGTCCCGTCCAGTGGTCCACACAGGCTTTGGCACGGCAATTCACGGCTTCCAGGTCATCTTGGGTGCATGGCTCTGGCAGGAGTGGGCAGACTAGCAGGTGTTCCATTGTCTATTCCTGGCCGCATTAACATGATGTTTGTTCATCTCCTAGACCCCATCTCTGCATTAGGACTCTGCATCGTCCGTAGTCAGTTCTTAGGCGGTTGAGGCTTAGCCAGGTAGGCCAAGTCTCACTGGAGCCGGATGCAAGGGATTTCTTCGGGCTGAGGGAGAGTTTATGTGGAGTGATCTGGAGGTGGTTAGACCACAAATTCATCCTTTGGTTGTGAGGGCTGGTATTAAGGGGATCTACAGTGTGCAGAAAGCGGCGTCTGGATTGAGCCGCTTGCCCACTGGCTGTCGCTCGGAGAGTGGGTGGAGTGTTGTTGTTGTTGTTGTTGTTGGTAAATGTTTTGTGGCGTTCATTCATATTGAATATATACGCCATAAATATCTTCAATTTTATAAGAAAATCAGTTATAGTCTTCATTAGAAAAATGAGAATAAAGATTTGTAATGAAATAGGTGGAGTGGAGTGGATTTTTCTCTTGTTTGTCCTTCTCTTTCTGGGACAAAACCAGCCTTCTGACGAGTGGAAGGGCGATACCGCAGAGCAGGTAGATGTCTTCTACTTTAGTTGGCCTACGGCAACCAGTTATCGCTCTGCAAGATGAATTTAGAGCTTGATCTATCTTGGATGCATGGGCCGACCTACTCCATACTGGTGAAGCATACTCCGCAGCAGAGAAGCAAAGCGCGAGGGCTGTCGTCCGGATTGTTCTGGCATCAGCCCCCAGTTGGTGTTGGCAAGCTTCTTGAGGATGCTATTGCGGGCTCCAACTTTTGCCTTTGTGTTGGCAATGTGGTTCTTGTAGGTTAGGGAGCGATCCAGTGTGATGCCTAGGTAGACTGAGTTGGGTGTGTGTTTCAGCCTTTTCCCATACCAGCTGATCCTAAGTTGATCGTTGGCATCCCTGTTCTTGAGATGGAATGCACTTATCTGAGTTTTATCAGGGTTAGCTCTCAGGTGGTTGGTCGCGTAGTATGGGATGAGTCCGGCCAGGGCACTACTAAGGTTCATCGGCGTAGAGGAAGCTCCTGGTGTTTGGGTGGATCGGTTGGTCGTTCGTGTACACGGTAACGGGCAATGGTGCGAGCACACTTCCTTGTGGTAGGCCATTTTTCTGCCTGCGCCATCTGCTGCGATTGCCATTGAGGACCACAAAAATATCGCCGATTGGACAGCAACGTCTGGATGAGTCCAGTCAGTCTCAGATTCTTTGTCAGCTCAAAGATCGTCCCGGTGAGGATTCTGTGGTTCACAGTGTCGTAGGCAGCAGAGAGATCGACGAAAGCAGCTCCGGTGATTAGCTTACTCTCATACCCGTCCTCAATGAACTGAGTGAGGTTTAGGAGTTGGCCAGTGCATGATTTTCCTGGCCTAAACCTTGCGTGTTCCAGAATGAGGTGTTCATCCACGAATGGGGCGATGCGGTTGAGGATAAGCCGCTCGAACAGCTTATATGTATGGCACAGTAGGGAGATAGGTCTTTAGCTCTTTGGGCTGACTGCGTCTTTGCCAGGCTTCAACAGGGCAATAACTTTGGATTTTCTCCAGAGCTTTGGGATGTTGTTGGTGCCCAAACATTCGTTGAACATTTTGAGGAGCCAGTTGAGGGCGCCTGGTCTAAGTTGTTTGATCTGCTCGCAGAGGATGTCATCAAGTCCGGCAGCTTTGTTGTTTTTCATTGCTTTGATGGCAGCAAGCAGGTCGTTTATGGTGAACGGTTTAGTGAAGCCTGGGGCATTTTGAGAGTTTGGAGCATCTGGGACCTTAGGGAGCCTGGCTCTTCTGGGGGTGATGGTCAGGGTTTCCCCGGCCATTCACTAGGAGTTGGTGGGCAACTTGGTTGGCAGTGACTTGAGACCTTGGTTAGGCCTTTGTATAGTCGTTGCCCAGTATCTGGATCGTTTTTCATGCTTTCCTGCTGATATGTGTCATATCGGTGGATTGTATGAATTCCTGCCACTTGCTCCTTCTAGATTCACCAATTTCCTTGGTCAAATTTTCTCCAGATTCCAGTGTCTCCTCACTAAAAGGGTCCATCTGGAAGTGTTCGGTGTAGTCTTCATACATCACCTTGGAGTGGTCAGTCAAGCCTTAAATGTAGCTTGTGCGACAGCCTCGGGGGATGTTATGCCTTGAGGATTTTTTCATCAACTCTACAAAGGTGTCGTAGTTTTTGGGGTGGCAGGTAGGTCTTGGATGTAGGAGTCAAAGTCCTTAGCAAACTTTTCCCAGTTTGCCTTCCTCAGATTGAAGCGACGTCGGAAGGGTGCTGCTCGTGGAGTAATGACTGCATTAACCTTAAGCCCTATCGTCAGTAGCTCTGCCGGGCATGTCGAAAGGCTCAAGAGGTGGCTTGTACACTGAGCTTATGGTGATTCCCATAAGGTCAATAGAAAAGATCTGATAGGGAAGATTTGTCCACAGCAAGTCCATTACGGGCAAAAATTGCGCTTCCGTACTGGTCATGTGGTCTCTCTGCGATGAGGGTCATTCCGGGGATACGAGGGCGAACCCGTGTAGGCCCGCGATGAGTCTCCTGGAGGCAGAGAATGTCACAGCTGGTTATTATGCATAGGTCAGCCAAGAGTTCTTGTTTGGCACCTGAAAGACCATCAATGTTGGATGAGATGATACTCAGGGCCGGTCCTGACAAGGACCCATGAGTTCGACCCTGAGCCCCAGCAACAAATTGGTCATCATTGTCATTGGTAGCCATGGTGTTGGCTGTGGTAGTTACTAAAAGAACTTGGGTAGTGTGGTTGAAGGATTGAATATGTTGATGACAATAGACATTGCGGTACTTTTCATAAGGAACCGTCACATGGCAGTCACATGACAGATAAATTCATCAGTACCAGGCTTTATAATATGAAAGCTGAATTAGTACTCCCGTCCCTACCACCACCCTCCCTCTGTTCTCTCCCTCTCTTTCCCTTGCACAAAAAAAAATCAAATTCCATTGAAATGCTATTGATTAAATTCCAATCAAATAGGATCATTCTCAATGTTGAATAACATTGGATAAACAATTTCAAAATTATAGTGTAACATATACAATTGAGAGCAGAAATCGAGATGACAACAACCAGGAAAGGTGAACATCAACATATTACTGCATGGAATAAAATACAGAGATGAAAATACCATTTATTACTAGAAATACTTATTGCAACTTTGTATCTTCAATTAAAAAGGAAAATGATGGTAAAACGAGGAGATGAACCAAAAAATAAAACCCTTTAGGGGAAAGTAAGCGTGGGATGATAATCAATAATGTGTTTTTTTTACAATTCTAAATGTTCGCGAAATTATTAATGTGGTAATAATTAATATTTAATATAGGAAAAAAAGGGGGAAAAACATCAACAATAAAACAACAACAAAAAACAATGATTATTTTGTTAACGTTAGGAAGGGGTATGCATATTTGTATGTTAAAAAACTATTTGTCAGTAATTCTGTTGATTTATTCCAAATATTTGTATTAAGTTTATGTTGGTTTCGTCATAGGAAATTAATAGTTTGCATTTCTCATCGACGTTTAGGTTTTGAAAGTCCGGTGCTTTTTGTTAAGTTTAGAGTATATTTAGAAATTGTTTCTTTGAAGTGTGTTCATTTTGTTAGAAACTATATTTCATTTTCTATGTCAGTTTTACAAATGGGGCATATTCTATATATTAGTGATATTTTCTTTGTCCCCAACCTTCCTCAATCATGAAGTTACTATTGCTTATTCTTTTTGTGTGTATTTAGCTTCATGTGATTTATCAATACCGAGTAATAAATAGTTTTCCAATTCGTAATTTGTTTTTAAGATTTCATGTTCAAAAATTTTAAGAGTATTAAGTATTATTTTCATTTTGTGGATTGTCTTATATATATATATCTTGTAATTTGTTCAGTATAGCTTTCTTCAACATATTGATAGTAAATGTACAATGGAACTGCCAGATATGAGAGAATCCTAATAAGTTTTAACAAGATTTAATGTGGATGCCATATTTGATGTAAGTTTATTTTGCTTTCAAGGTAAGGTTGCTTTACTAAGCTTTTTCGGAGGGCTTTATCACGTGATGCCAGCAGCAAACAATATCTGCTATTGCTGTTCGTGCGAGGGGGGGGGGGGGGATCGTCGGTTTCCGCTAGGATGGCGGTAAGCCGCTAATCATTGTTGATATATTGGTATCAATGATAGCTTCTTAAATTGTCAATCGTAGGGATTCGGGTAGGAATGTTTTGTAGCATCTGTCTTATTCTTACGTATCTTTTATCAATAAGCCCCATATTTCGGAATTGTTATGAAGGATTGGTTGTATACAGGTATCGAAAAGTGTTAAGTATGGTATGAAGGATATTCGATCTTTAGGGAAAATGTTTCGTAGGCTAAATACGGCTTTTGCGGGCTTTGTTGATTAGGTTTTTATCGCGTGTGTAAACGTGCATGATGGTGTGAAGATAAATGCAGGTGGAAGTTAACCCTTTCATTATTTTGTTTGGCCTGCAAATGGGACATAGTACCTTTAACAAAAATACTCTCAGAGTTTGATGTATATTGGCTCATTGAGTCACCTATTCAAAAAAGTAATCATTCCGCTAGACGCATAGAATGGTATGATTTATTGTTATGGCCTCGAAGTACAGATTTCTTGTGATTTAACACAGCCAACAACGTTGGGTTCGTCCAATTTAATTCAGTGATTCTACATTGTGAGGTCTTTCAGTTGCTGCAAGTATCGCAACGCTCCATGACAGATGTCGAAGTATTTTGAGAGAGCACTAACTGCTCATCATTTTACAGGTGTTGTCATTGATTATCAATTCCGTCTAGCGGAATGATTACCTTTTCGCGATTAGGCCCTCTGTTGTTTACCTTGTATACAAGCAGACTCCTTACAAATATCCATACAGAGTTTCCTAGTATTAGTTGTCACTGCTACGCAGACGACACCCAACTATACCTATCTTTCTGTCCTAACACACCGGCTGAAGATCATTGTATTTCTGAATTAGAATCATGTGTTGTTTATATTAAGATTTGGATGTTGCAAAACAAGTTGATGTTAAATGATAACAAAACAGAACTTTTGGTCATTGGTACTCCACGCCAGGTTTCTAAATTTAGGTCGCGTAGTGTATCAGTTGGTGACTCAACCATAACCCCATCTGATACTGTTAGAAACTTAGGCGTGTCTTTTGATACCCACCTGAATATGGATTCACATATCACTAAAATATGCAAATCAGCCTATTTCATGATTTATAATTTGAGACGCATTCGAAAATACTTTGATCAGGACAGCATGAAAACTATCATGCATGCATGTGTTACTAGTAAACTAGATTACTGTAATAGTTTAGTTATGGATTGCCAGACTCACAAATTTCCAAGTTGCAGCGGGTCCAAAATACATGTGCACGACTAATTTGCAGCCTCCCAAAATTCTCTCGAATAACCCCACTTCTAAAGGAACTACATTGGTTGCCAATTCACCAGAGAATTACATTTAAAATATTAATGATAGTCTACAAAGCTCTAAATGGTCAAACTCCTAGTTACGTTATTGAATTGTTGCACATCAAGTCTCAAACTCATGGTCGTAACCTTCGTAGTACACGAGACACATTTATGTTGCAAATACCCCCATATAAAACCAAAGTAACCCTCGGGGACCGGTCATTTCTCTGTGCTGCTCCTAGATTATGGAATAAATTACCACTAGAAATAAGGAAAGCCTCATCACTAGATAATTTTAAATCAAAACTGAAAACTCACTTGTTCATATAGTATGTATAGCACAGCATTTACGAGCTCTTGCAGCGCAATAGAATATATCCACATAGTTATTGCGCTTTACAAATGAATATTATTATTATTATTATAATTGTATATGTGACCCGGCACCACAAAACCAACAAAAAGTCGCAACCAGCGATTCTCCGTAATCAGCTAAAATGTCAATTTAGGTGAAAAAAATAGACTTTTGTTTTTTTGCATTTTCTGAAAGAGTGGTCTTTTCTGTACCTAGTATCAAAATTTGGAAGTCTAAAACATAGTAGAAGATGTGTTTTAAACGGTTTTTCTAGACCAGTTTTTTTTCGCACAGCCTTCGGTCTCTTCCAAAATTTGATCACTTTTCCCGAGCGAAATTATCGTAGTCCGGAAATGGTCGGTCGTTGCTAACGGGTCGTGCTACGCGGGCTGTGATTGGTCCGTTATAGCAATCAGTGCGGCGCGCCATTTTGTTTGTATCCGCTTTCACATCCGAGTTCCAGCAGTGTTATGTAAGGGGGAACAAAAAGACTCCGGGTCCACCATGAATAGGCATTGTCTAGTGCAGGTGTCTCCGCACTATGTTGCAGTTCACTTAATCTGTCCAATTACAACTCTATACATTTACAACATAATAACTTTTGAAAGACTTAAGTCCACACATTGAAACCTCAGAAACATAATGAACGGACTATGTTTGACCATCAGGCCAAATTTCAGCCTAATCTGAAAATCTCTTCATAGTGGTTGCTATGGCCTTTTGATTCACCCTTCTATTGATTTCCCTGTGGTTTGCTTGCTCCGCATGCTTGAATAGCCCCAAACTTTAAAGCTCTCTTTCTCACAATTTAATACCAGTAACCTCCCTCACCAGCTCTTTTCATTCACTAAATTGAAAGGGTTAGGAAGCTTCAATTTGGACAAGTAATATACCATTTTAATGAGGAGAACTTCTTCTTTCATAATCAGATGAAATCAGGAAAATAATTTTTTGCGACTTTTTGGTGGTTTTGTGGAGCCGGGTCATATATTGTACAGCCCATTGGGAGGGAATGATAGATTACTATTAATAAGCAGTTAAACGCATGTTTAATTATAAAAACAGGCTATTCATTTTGTCATATGCACACGATTTACTCGAGAAATCATACAATTGTTTTTGTTATCGGGTCAGACCCTGTGGCAATTTGTTGTTTCAAATGAATATTATTTCCTTTACTTTTTGCACATTACCTTCATTATTGTTCGGTTTTGCTTTCACAGGGTTCCGTTTTCTTTATAAATCGTAACACATCTAAGGAATAATCATGGTAGACAAGGATGCTCTGTTCGATGAACTGTCAAAAGAATTTCCATATGGAAATTATATAACCTTTTGCAATAAGATGGGCGTGAGCTACACTGTAGCTACGAACATGCAGAAGGCTAAAGAGGATACCACCGTGGCTCTGAGAGAACTACTATCTCAATGGGATCGAAGGATGAAGGGCGTCACCAGGAAACAACTCGAAGATGCCCTGAACGGAGCAGATGTCGGTGTACTCTGTTCAATTGTGAAAAAACATTATGAAAAGGGTAATATTCAGATATTCCTAATATGATCTATTTGTTTATAATTACATAGAATAATAAAATAACCTATTCATTTTACCGGTGTAAATTTTGCGATGATGCAAACTTGAACTAATCACGCCATTGTGATTTCAACATAAATATAAAGTTAGATATCTTCTAAACATGCAGCAGTGTTTGGTACAACTTTTAGCTTTAAATTACGTCTGCAGTATACACAACCAAATTGCTTTTGATTTATAATGTTATCAGGTTGAGCAGAGGTATAAAAAAAGCGTGATTCGGAACAATACCCATACTCAAAATTAAAAAACTCAATCCTCTTAGAATTCTAATTCTGACTTTGGCTGCAGTTCATGAAGAGCTATCGAAGAATCAGACTTGGAATAATGTCAAAATATGTATTACACTTTTACCTATCGAAAACCGAGTATGTGTATATTTTTCTTGTTTGTTTCATGAATTAGAAAGGCATTTAAAATATTTTATGCATATTTAAATAGATCAAAACAATGACAAATAATAAAATGATAAAGTAATACGTAGTCTACTTGGTCTCTTTTCACAGATTCCACTGACGTGATAGCCGCCACGAGATTGATAGCCGGAGATGGCGCTGTTAAAGATACTACAAATCAGGTTATCAACCAATCAGAAAGATCGGACTCAGGACATAAGAATCAAGAAGGTATTACATACAAAGTCAACACTCTCTTTTTAATAAGTTTTGTTTTTACTTTTGTTTCTAGCTTCTGCTTCTAAATGTTCACTTCCTTTATTTAATATGTATACTTCTGTCACTTCATGATTTTCTCTTTCTTCCTACTAAACAAATTCACGTGGATATCAAGTTAATATCACGGGAATCAATTGAAGTGATTTATGTTTTTCAAACACTTGAAATTCACGTGAATGTTTGATTCGTTGATTTCACTATGTCACTTACAAACACGGGCATCAAATCACGCAATTGTCACTGTATATGACCATAAGAATAGCGTGATTTTCCCTGCTTTGGAGACCATGGTTTGTAAACCTAATACTCTCATTTTTGTTTGGTTATGAAAAAACATTATCATAAAAAAAAAAACCACACGTTGTGATTTTAACATGAATATGAAGTTAGATATGTTTTAAACATGCATCAGTGTTTGGTACACCTTTAAACTCTAAATTATGACCGCAGTATACACAGCCAAATTGTCCTTGTTTTATATTGTTAGCAGGTTGAGCAAAAGTAAACTAGGGTGATTTGGAAAAAAAAAATCCCCACACAAAATTGAAGAGTCGATCCTTTTAGAATTCTGATTTTGAATGTGGTTGCAGTCCACGAAGAGCCGTCGAAGAATTTGACCTGGCAGTTAACATGTCAACATATATTTTACACTTTTACCTATCGAAAACCTGAGTATGCGTATATTTTTCTTGTTTGTTTCATGAATTACAAATGCATAGTGATACTACATGGAGGTTTGTAAAATATATAAATAGATCATAACAATGACACATTATAAATTGATGAAGTAATACGTTGTCTACTTCGTCTCTCTTCACAGCTTCCTGTAGCATGGTAGCCGACACGGGAATGGTAGCCGGAGAGGGCGCTGTTCACGATACTAGAAATCATTTTATCAACCAATCAGAAACATCGGACTCAGTACATCCGAATCAAGAAGGTAACATACAGTCAACAGCCTCTTTCTAATTAGTTTGTATTCCATTTGTTTTTCTCGCTTCTGCTTTTGTATTCCTCTTCCTTTATTTAATTTGTATACTTCTGTAAATTTTCGATCTTCTCTTTCTTATATGTAAGATGTTCATTTGTGTGTGTGTGTGTGTGTGTGTGTGTATTGGGTTTTTACTGACGTGTATCAATCAGATATGATTATTAACGTCTGGGACCGACCTTTAAACGTCACCATCCGAAAGACGTGACTCAGTTTCGAACCTGCGTCCTCGGCTGAATCAGTTTGTAACTTCCACTTTTTAGCTGGATTACAGGCGCACGCCACAACGCCTAGTTTGGTAAAGGACAGGGTCGTCTCATTTCAAGTTCATTTATCTTCTCTCGCTGTCTTCTCTAATTAGAGGAGTCTCTTGCAGCACGTCGGGGCGGGTATAATTATGCTATACTGTGTGAGTCAAAAACTAGTTTACATCTAGAAAATTGCTAATTATTTTAAAATCATCTATGAACAGTAAATGATTATACATCTTATAAAAGAGTGTTTTATCCCAAATCACTTGGTGTCATTATTGTGGGGTATGTGTTCACGCTTGGATGAACGGGAGGCATTGTTTGCGTGAGTGCAACATTCGACTTGCGCCAAAGTTGCTTATGTGATGTTTGAATAAAACAATTGGGATTTGGGTATTAATTCGGTCTTTGCAGATCCAAATAACATCCCTCACAAAAATAATCATACCACACATATCACATATCGAAAATCAAATATCAACGGACATTTTGTGCGCGTGTGTGTGTGTGTGTGACTTTGCTTCTGCAAAAAAAAACATATGCGATGCATTTCATTTGATACATTCAATTCATTCTCTCACTCCGCTAACCCGAACATAATACATACTGTAGGCATCACTTTGGCGCAAGTCGATTTTGATACCAAATGATTTGGGATAACACACTAATTCATAAGATGTATAATAATTTACTGTTCATAGATGATTTTTAAAATAATTAGCAATTTTCTAGGTGTAAATTTGTTTTTGACTCACACGGTATACTGTGTTCATCTCATCATAATTTGACTCCGGGGAAAGCCGTGTCTGCCTTCCGTTTATATTTTTAGGTGAACGTGTATTAATATTTGCTCATCAGTTTATCTTTCGATTAATAACACATACATATAACTAATAAACAGGGAACATGTCGGAACAATGAAATCTGAATTAATAATACAAAATAATAATAACGAACGAAAAGGGCTAAGATCAAGGGAGTACAATGGGTTACTTTGTCTCATATGATTGCATCATTCCAGATATCTCCAGTAAGAAGATCTCGCCATCATTGACTGTTCAACAATGTCGCAAAAAATTGGAGAATAAGTACCTCAATCAATTATGCAAAATTCCAATGAAACCGTGGGATAAAAGTGCTTATGCAGAGTTCAAAGATATGCACACGGTTGTGACAATGGTGACGAAGGACGCTCGTGGCCAAGACACGAAAAAGAAGGAAATACTCCAGGGTTCAGTTGCTGACATTTTTTCGACGAAAGTAAACGGAAGACTGCCAGCTCGAATCCTCATTTCGGCCCCAGCTGGACGAGGGAAGACCACGGCTGTTGCTAAGATGGCGTACGACTGGGTTCACAGTGAAAAGGGGTCAGCATTAGAACACCTGCCACTTCTGTTCGTTGTGAAATTCCGAAACACAGGTCAGCGTACATCGATCGGAGAAGCAATTAAATCCCAGCTTTTGAGTGATGTTGATGATCTAACACCAGCGGGTTTGGAGAGCTTCATTAGAAAGAATCAGGGAATTTGTCACATCATACTAGACGGGCTAGATGAGTATGCAGGTATTTCTTATTCAAAGCGAAGCTCAGAGAGCAGTATAGTCAGTGTCATCCGCTGGGAGGAATTTCCAGAGTGTCGGGTCCTTGTAACAACACGCCCTCACCTGGAGAACTTCTTCAATCAAGATGATCTTCCAACGGTATACACAAAGATGTGGATCGAAGGATTCTCGCAAGAGAGCTCACGTGAGTACATCGACAAGTTCTTTGCTCCGACTTCAAATCCTTGTCGTGGACAGGGACTGAAGGCTTACCTTAATGACCAACCACTGATTAATGAGCTTGTTAAAACACCTTTATTTTGTCTCATGGTATGTCACTTATGGAACGAGGGGATGTTGAACACTGAAACTGCAACTCAAACAGAATTATTAGACAGTGTGAATGATTTTCTGATGCACCATGCCAATGCCAGATTAAAATCAAAAGACGAAATAACAAAAGAAGAACTAATCGAAATCATTCGTAAACTGGGTAAGGTTGCTCTAGCTGGTCTAATAGACGACTCTAAAAAAATAGTTTTTACGCCCCATGATTTCCGAAAAATTCCTGCTATCCTTGATAGGGCATGTGAGCTTGGGTTGTTATCCAACGTGACGATTCCAACGACAAGGCTCCCACGATCCCACAAGACCACATCCACGGCCATTGAATTTTATCACAAACTCGTCCAGGAACACTCGGCTGGTAAATACCTTGCTGCTAAAACGAAGAAATATATGTTACGACTGAATATTTCTAAGTTAGACAGACTGCTGCGAAACATCAAAGCAAACATCGGTGACTATGAGAATCTCATCCGATTTGCTGCTGGCACAGATAACAGCCTTTGCATACGAATAATGGAGGCTCTCCTTTCCAACCGCTTTTTGGATGAGAGCGAGCGATATCGCATTCTTCTTGACTGCTCATCAGAGACCAAGGGTACTCAACAAAATGTGTTTTCATTGGTTCAAAGATGTGTTAATGCAGAGAGTATTGTTCTAAAGTCACCGACTGTCTACACCGTCGTTGGGATGCAAAATCTTCCAAAGCAACTTAAACGTCAGGTTTGCACATTTTAATTTCACAAAATATGTTTACAATAAGCATTTCATTAAGATTGTTTAAATGTCCAATTCTCTGCTGCAACTGTAAGTCAAATATATAATATATTTTTTTATGTAAATGTATTCTTATTCATAATTAGGTGCATCGTGATAAATCATACTGCATGATAAAACGCTCAATAAGTATGATACACTATTCTATGTTTGCCTAACTACGGTCTCAATCAAGGTATTGCATAACAGTAACACGAACCATGATTTGAAACAAAATAATAACAAAATACTTATTTTTAAAAGGTCTTAGGGCCTATTCATTTTAATAGATAAAAGAACGAGGGACATCCAATATAAGCATGTAGCATATGTAAAACAAAGGATCTGTTTATTTAACATCGAAGATAATAAATGTATTACTTATTAATGTAAAAGATTATGGGAGGGACTTCACATTACTGGACGGATACTATTCTGAGATAAGATCAGGATACAGTCTTGATTGCTTTAATAATTACCACAAACAACAAGAGATCAACTAATTAATGTTATTTTATTCGTACAATCTGTCTTTAATTCTTTCTTTTACTCTCTCTATCTTTCTATCTTAACACTAGGTAATGACTGTCATGTTCGAGGGATCTACTTTAGCTACCGACGTGACGACCGGACTATGGTCCTGCCTGGGATCATTTTCGATGCCACATACTCTCACCATCTCAGACTCCTCTCTCAGTTTCCATCCATCTACCCATGAGCTTCCATCCGTCACAAAGCTATCAGCCGAGAGAGTGACGTCACAAAGCTACGAATGTCTGCTCTCATCGCTCCCTGGCTTGAGAGATATCGATATCACTATCGATGATGCAGAGAGAGACATACCTCAGATCACGGCTGGTCTTCTTCGGAGCGGAGGACAGCAGCTCACACGCATCGAGCTTAAAGCACCGTCAACACTCCCATCGGAGAAGACGAGTGTATCTACTGAAACGATGAGTGGACTGGGTCTTCTGATCGGAGAAGAAACCAAGAACCTGCAGTGGCTCATTCTGACTAGGGTGAAGTGCACAGACGAGGAAGACTTGGTTCAACTTGTCGAGTGTTGCAAAAATGTGAAGACGATGAATCATCTAATGTGAGTTTACTGTACACATGTTTAGTCAGTCAATAACACAAATAATACTCATAGTGTTGGTAGCCCCAGTAATAATAATAATTGATAACAATAATAATAAAATTTACAATACTAGTTATAATACTGGTAATAACCATTAATGATAACCTGATTTTAATGCTAAGGGTATATCAAACATCTTGCACTTCAGAAAGTGTTTTCGCTCTAGTTTACAATGGGCAATATTGACACCTAGCCTATAATTAAAGGCGCCTAATTATGTTTGGTGAATTCATTTTAAATATACATATACCTGTCTTATTGGATGTTTACTATTGATTTGATAACTTTGTTCATGGTTTAAAGAGAAGATTGAGACTCTGTCAGCTGGAAAGTAGCAAATTCGCCAACCTCTTCTTCATGACATCGTATATACATGGTGTAAATTTTTTCAAAGCTAGCAAGGGGTCTGAATGCCGTTATGTTTAGTATATGTATCATTTTCACGAAGAAAATGAGCCGGAAATATAACAAAACTAAATATTAACGATCATCATGTTTTATTGCATGTGTTCAACTGGTTTATTTTGTTTCTGTTTATCACATAAGGCCCTACTACTTTTTCTGATCTATTTAAATGACCTCCTAAATTCCTCAATAATTCATTGTTTGCAGCTGAATTGACCACTATTTTCCACGGAGACAATCTTCTTTTGATTTAGTAGTAATAACTGAGAATATCGCATTTAATCAGTAGTGTGTTGCGAATAATATAATTGTCAATATTATGAACAAATTACTTTATTATTATGAAGCCGAAACGATGTCTGTTAATGTAGAAGCGTCAGTCTGTATGAACGAACATATTGTTGAAATAAGTGCATGTAGCTTCGTTCGTTGGGGTCATATTCATATGCATTTCACTTCGTTCGATCATCTCTGCGTGTATTGTACTCCGCATAGAAGTAAAAGTCTGTACTCGGAGTGCGACATTGTGTTCTGATCAGGCTATTTCTGTTAGTACATCATTCATTTATCAAAACATATAGGCCTATATCACATGGTCTTTGAGTGTATTTTGTTGCAAGCATAAATCATGCGCTATGCAAAGACATCACGAATGGACTTATTAGAAAGGGAAATGGGCATCTGTAAATGTGAAATGGTCACTTTAATCAGTTCTCATACCTAGAAATCGACACTCATGAGGGATGATAATAGGCACTTAATAGAAAGGAAAGAGCACTTGTTAGAAAGGAAAAGGGAAACGTGCCATAGTAATATGGGAACATATCGCATTTAGAAAGTGGCATTTATTACTAAAGAAAATGGGCATTTCTTTAAAGAAAAATGGTCACCTATCAGATAAGAATGGGAATACTTATCAGAGTGAGAAGAGCTTTTATGAGAAGGGGAGAGGGGGAATTTATTAGAAAGAAAAGAGGGACTTATCTGTAAAAAAAAAAATGAAACAGAAAGGGCACTTTTAAAAGGGGGCTCTTTTGGGGTACTCGAACACAGGGGCACCATGCCCCCCCCCTTTAGCTGGATCGCCGCCTCTTTTACCTGTTTAAATACAATTTACAAAAAGTATATTAATTATAAGAGTGACACCTCGTGGTAGAATTGCGACCCGGCGGCGTCTTATTTTTTCGTACCACGGCGAGCCCGGATTCCTGTTTTATCATGAATATTCATTAGGCAGGGCCGGGGAAAGTCTCGATTCTCTTGAATATTCATGTATGATCGAGGCATGCGCAGCATCGAATATCGTGTGTAACAAGTACGTTGGATTAATGGCAGGCCTATAATATGACATAGAAAAGCAATGTCATGGTCATTTAGATAATACAGTCATAAATGCTGTGTTTATTACTAGTAAATGCCAAAATGTCAGTATCGGTAGACAAGATATATAGCATATATTTCAAGTAAGAGTCTTGATAGGCAATTTGTGAGTAGCCTAGGCCTACTTTTCTGAGATTAATGGGAGTCTAGTTCTTTTCATGAATTGGTAAATAATCAGTTCTAGGTTTGCTTTTTAAATATTACAAGCAGAGGTTGCATTATGGTATTGAATATGTGATACAGTATTATAAACTGTATAAAATAGATAACAAGAATAGGCCTACATACAGACATTTATCAAAAATAAAATACTTGTGTATTGCACTTAAATTATTTCTATGATCTATGCTCACTTAACTGCATAAGGAAGAAAAAGAAGAAAGAAAAATGGGATTAGAAAGAAGAATAACAAAGTTAAAAAGTAAAATATATATAAATAATAAATGAATGGAAGAAATAAAGAATACGGAATAGATACCAAGGAAGAAAGAAATAAATTGCAAGAAAATTGAAATGAAAAGAAGACAAAAGAAAAAGGGAAAGGAGCAAGATAATATTGATACCATATCTTCAATCTTGTTTTCTTTTATCTTGCCTCTTGTTTTTGTTTAGGCCTAGCTACCATTTTTTCCTTTCCTTTCTCTTTTTCTCTTAAAAGTTCTCTTTGGTTTCTTTCTAAAATAATGAGGGAAGGGGGGGTGGGGGACTCGATGATAATTCATCATTTGAAGGTTTACAATGTGAAGTCAACGAGTTATATGCACCCACTGAAGAAAATCCATGTACAGGGTTGCTGCAGGAACCCTAGCACCCACAGATCCCATGCATGATGAGACAAACTCGAGAGAAAACTACACATTCTTTCACATACATTGAAGAAAAAAAAGAAGAAAAAAAATCCAAGATCGGTTGAACTCTTTTTGACCCCTCCCCAGGACGTCGATCAATTACATGTATGTGCCCCCCCCCCAAACTCTGGCTACAGCCCTGGCGATAATTACCCACTATTCAAATCTGACAGGTGCCCCTTTTTCTTCAACAAATGCCCCTTTAACTTCATAATAAGTGCCACTGTTCCATTTTCATAAGTGCCCCTTGTACGTGATATCTGATAAAAGCCCTTTCATTTTTTTTTACTTTGACACGCGTCCCCTTAAACTTTCTAACGAGTGCCCTTTTACCTTTTGATATGTGCCCCTTTCCCTGTTTAATAGGAGCCCCAACCCCAACCCTTTCTCATAAATGCCCCTTTGACACATGCCCCCTTTTCCTTTTTTTATAATTCCCCTTTTCTCTCTTTCTCTGTCTTTCGAAAACTATCTTCTGCAAGGTTTGTTCTCTTGACTGAGCAACCTGTTGCAATTCCTTTCTGTCTCACTTTCAGTCGTACTTGTTGCCACTCATTTGCATTCACTCGTTATCAACTACCATCAACCATTCCATATTCACTCCATTACTGTCCACATTTCAATTTCATTCTCTTCACTCTCCCTTTTTGCAGCCTTTCCAGGAGCTTTGCTAGAAGTAGAACATTTTTAATGTAGAGGCCAGAGAAACCGGAAAGTATGTTAATCATTTTATTCAAATATCTAACTTGAAAAAAAGGAAAGTGAAACATTGTTTAATTACAATATATTGACATAATTTTGTTAAAGAAAAAAATTTGAATTTAACACTGGAAATTTGTAATTGGTTTGCCAGCCCCCCCCCCCCAAAAAAAAAAAACACACACACACTCAAAACACAACAGTGGTACCAGGGTTTTTGTTAGGAGGCCCATGTACTGTATAATTTTTATTATTAAGAATAGTTTTCTCTTTTTTATTAATTTGACATTGGCATACCGTAAATTTCACCAGGAACCCCCCCCCCCTCCCGACACTGCCATTACTTCTACCAACAGTAATGCTATAATTCAAAATTTCACTTTCTAAATCCTTCTAATATAAACATATAATCATATTTGTACAGAGGATAAGATAAGAGGATAGCAAGCCCCCCCCCCCCCCACTCCCTGTTTTCTTTAGTTGGGAAGCATCGAAACATGATTCTATGAAAGCTACCAGTTTGGATACGAAAGGCAATGAGGATTAGCAGTTTCCATATTTAATGCATTTAGAGTGTTGTCTTTCAAACCTTCTTACATACAATACTTGAAGTAGCAATAATTTCATAATCTACAAAACTTCCCATACAGAAGTCCATAGAGGTAAATGAATTTTAACATGTATAATTATAATCAAAATATCATTGATTAATTCAATCTTTGATATAGACTGATAGACCTTTATCAATCAAATTTGAAGGAGAATCTTTCTGCCCAGTCCTCAGTTTCATCCTATAAGATGGTAGTTGACATTGTTAGAATTTTAATGTTTATTCGTTGAGGATTAGTTATCTTTATCTATTTGAAAGTCGACAAGATGATAAACTTCATTAGCTTTATTGAATGTAGTATTCTACAAACATATAATACAAATAACAAATAAATATCATGTAAATATTCCAGTTTAAACCCATCTCTATTGTCCTTTTTCATTATATGAGGGTGGCATCTTTAAGACGTAGTCTCGTGTAGATATCTTCTGCATCCATCACTAAAGTTGTAGCCTAGTTTTCCGAAAAAAATATAACCCAAGTCTGTTGAATGGAAAAATGAAATAAGATATAAAAAAATCAACAATGACTAATAACATACACCCTGATACCTGCTCAGAAAAAGGAAGGACTGAAATTCACTTGGGGTTCTAGTGGGCAAACCTAAACTATTTTTTGTACAAGACTAGTTTAAATACTGACCGCATCTTAAATTATTACTGATGATCCCATTAAGACGATAGGCCTGCTGGAGCTCGGATCAGACAAGGTATGAAATAAGTAATACAATGTAATGCAACTCGTGCTCATACCGGTAATTGAATAATACTCGGTTAAGTATGGGACATAAAATGACCAAACAACTTTGACCAGAGAATGTACTGGAAATAATGCTACTGAAACATACGTAATGTAGACTTATATTTCATCTATATTGACATTTAATTTTTAATCTAAATTACAATTGTGATATTAAGTCAATCATTCTTTTACAAGTCAACTGACAATGAAAAATATCTGTTTTAGATCTATAATTTTCTCCATGACATTTGTTCCACAAAAATTTATTGGGGGTACCTTCATGTATATTAGCACACTTGCTCGTATGAAGTGTAGTAGGCCCGCATCTCTAGATATGATCCCGTCAACATCTGTTCTTTGTTCCTCTTCTGAGTTTGCAAACCAGAATGCCTTCATCATCCACTGTAGAGAGGCATCATCCTACATGAGAGAAAACAAAGTAGGTACATGTACTTCAATTAAAAACTGATACTGATGGATACATATCAACCATAATACATCCTATAAACAGACTTTTATCAATCTTATTTTGTGTTCTTCTTCATCTTCATTGCTCAAGAAGTGAAAGTACCCCTTACAAAAAAAAAAAAAATGAGGGGTCCTGTGTATACCCTACATGTAGTGCTTACAATGTGCATTTGATATGGCTCTTCTAAACACAGGACCTCCTGTAAATAAGGACAAATTTTCCTTTGTAAACATAGAAAGAAAAGACATCAATATAGGTGCAGAACTAGAATAAAATATACCCTCCACTATATATGCTTGCAATGTCAACTTAGTTCCATTTCCTTTTGAGTGAATTAATAGGTGGTCGTTTAATATGTGTGTGCTAAATAACCTGATAACTGTACCTGCATGGGACTTTCTGCTTCATCTTGCAAATATAAGAGATGTTGTAATGTCCTCCTTCCAGCTCTTCAGTTTCAATCTTTTGGAACAAAAAGAAGAAGAAAATCAATACGACAATCAAGGCATCCCTTTCTCCTTAACAAAATAAAATAGATCTAGCATAATTCAAATTAATAGATATTTTTATGTCATGGTTGGCCTTAATTTTAATATGGTGTGGAAATCAACATTCCTATTTAATGAACCACAGTACAAAGTAAAACTAAATGGAAGATTTAACTTGTGCATCAAACAGTGGTTTCTATGGCCTATGAACACGAAGCAGTACTAAGTAGAATTAGTTTATTATAACAAGAAGAGGTGGACTACATACCATATAAGCAGAGGCGGCGCTCCGAGAGGGGGGGGGGGGGCAGAGTGCCCTCCCATTTGGTCAAGTACCCTAAAAGTGCCCCTTTTTGCATAGGAAAAGTGCCCTTTTTACATAGGAAAGTGCCCCTTTTACTCTGACAAGTGCCCCTATTAAGTTTTTAAAGTGCCCCTTCCCCTTTTAATAACTACCCCTTTTAACTTGGATAAGCGCACCTTATATCTTCACATGTGCTCCCTTTCATTTTTAATAAGTGCCCCTTTTTCTTATAAGTGCCCCCATTTTTACCTCTGATAATTAGCCTTTGTACTTTGACACATGCTTCTTTTCTTTTCTGATAAGTGTCTTAACCCTTTCGATAAGTGTCCCCTTTTCCTCTCATCATTAAACGTGTCCCTAATTTCAAGCGACTAAAAGCAATTTCCCACAAAGCTCGCTCGCTACGCTTGCCCATAGTTATAGATGTTATAATTATGTAACTTATCACAGATCTATTCAGTCTTCCGTTATGAGATTGTGCTTATATAACCCCTTTCAGGATTGGGTTTTCCTCTTTATAAGATGTAATTTTTCGCACTGCAAGCCAAAAACTGCAAAGTATGATACTTAAGCAATATCTTAAATGCTGTATTAAGAGAAACAAATATTGAAATCATCCCTGATAATGTAATCACAAAATAGGGGTATATACCAATGTCAAAAAAATGGTATATTTTCCCTCTGAAGGTGCCCTTTTTTCAAGAAAGTTTTTTTGTTGGTGCCCCCCCCCCCCCCCCCACTTTGGAAGTTGCTCCGCCGCCTCTGCGTATAAGTAAACATAATTGTCGACTACCCTAGGGGTCTTCTCTTATACAACGTCCAACAAAAAATAGATTTATCAAATGAACTGCATACTTTGGAGAAGAAAAAATCTTTAATATAGGCCCTAGGTCTAGATCTAGAAAAGTTATGACAACTTGACAAGCACACTGGACACACACAACATCTGAACATTAAATAAATGAATCCTAGGTCTAGTTTGTTTGTTTTTGAATATTTTTATTAATAAGTTCCAGGTTTACGTCTAAATGAAATGTGGTTTGAAGCCGTTTGATTATCCATGGTCACAAACAATTTTGGTCTAAAAGTTGACACGCACCAATGATGCAACTGAGCGAACGGATAGCACTTAGTCTTAGTAATACTAGTATAGCCAACAGAGTCGACATCTACTAAAGATATAAACAAGAATTAACCCTCTTGGATTATTAAAGAAATCATACTTCATAGATTATTTTAAGGTGTAACGTTAAATCTAGATTTAAATTCAATGGATGATTGGTGAATTAGATTCACGATGACGATCAAATTTGGAATAAAACCTGATCAGAAAGTTTTATCTTGATGCAGATGAGCACCGAAATTCCCCAACGTGGGCCTGCCGGAACCCCGGGGCTCTAAAGGGTGACATGAAGGCAAACCGCAGTCAAACTACTTCACGACGATGAAAATCAAAGTGCAATTTCAAGAGAAATATTTTCCTAGCCTTTTCCCCACAAATCTGTTGAGAACAGTCTCAAAATGTAAAGAAATTACAGTAGATCACGAATTACAGCTTTTTCAAATTAATGACTAAATTCTCTTAATCTACTGATATTTCAATCAATTACTCACTCATATGCATTCTCCGTGAACTAAATCTTCTCACTTTGTGCGAGTATAGCGCGCGTCGTGCATTCCCACCTCGATATGAATATTTAAGAGAATCGAGACTTTCCCCGACCCTGCCTAATGAATATTCATGATAAAACAGGAATCCGGCCTCGCCGTGGTACGAAAAAATAAGACGCGACCCGGCGACCGGTACGTGGGCACATAAGAATAGGCCGCTCAAGCTAGGAACCGAAGACCGAAATCCGTCCCCTGCGCGCCCTATTTATGTTGCCATTTATTTCTTCATACCTCTACCGTTAACCCAGACAATGGCAGTTCAACTTTTGTCGGGTTGCTTTTATACATTCCAGCTCTACACGAATAAAATTCAGGTGATCGGTACACTTTAACCAAACATGCACTCATCTACAAATGGATGCAATAAACATCTTCTTTGCATTTCTCTTTGTGTACGCAATTTAAACTTCATTTATTATGTTGCAGCTTTCTCGGCTGTGGTACAAACGCACACGGTATACTAAGAAGCCGCATCACTGGTCTAAACAAGTCAGAGAAGTCACTCAGGGTGATTGCCTTGCATGTAAGTTACCTTCTAAGTATATCGATTGCTACATGAATGCAAGGTTTTCTAGGACAATATTGTTCCCCCCCCCCATGACAAATATCCCCCCAACAAAAAACAAAAAATTATCAGGGTGAACTTCCCCTTTAATGAAAAGGGGGTAATTTTCCCGGGAAGAGGGGGGGGGGGGGGAAATTGTCCTCCGGGGTGATTGTCTTTGTTGTTAATGGAGGGGGGGGGAGCAATTATCCTAGCGGCATATTTTTAGAAAAACGGGGTAATTGTCCCAGAGGGTAATTTGTCTGGTGGTAATTCTGCTCGGGGGATGTTATCCTTGGGGGTATTTTTCCGGGGATGATTGTCCAGGGGGCAATTATGCTGATACTATAAAAACAATTATATCATTAAACAGTGTAACATAAATTCATTTAAATATATATTATGTGTATAGCTATTTGTAGAAATATAGTGGCATCCTTTTTATTGTTATATTATATTGGGTGAAGGTGCTACATGTACATGTAAACTACAATATTATAAAATAATGATTCCGATGAACCTACATTCACAAAATATTTGAAATGAATTGAGATTAACATTAAAAGAAACCGTGAATGACCGGTATGTTTGGAGTCATCCACCAACCCACCGCTGCGGCATATCATGAAATAGAGAGACAGGTTGCCTGTGTAAATGAGAAATCAGCCATTCGCAGATCAGAGTCAAATGTATGTAAAACAAAGTTATTGATTTTGTTTATCGGCCATATTTATTTATATTATCTGTACTGTTTTTGTAAAGTAGGCTTACCTCATCAGTTAACAATCTGTTGTTCATGAGCGCTCTGTACAATAAAACAGCGGTTAAGAATAACCTACACAAGGTACCTTTGGAATAGTCTGACACGCCCGAGGCCGTAGCAGAGGGTTCTTTGACTGTTTGCAGGTACCGAGTGTGGGTAATTTTACTAATGCCCGACCAAAATGATGTGTATTATTTGTTTTATAAGATTATGTTTTATTTGTTATATACAAAAATTGATGTTTAATAACATGATTTTACTAATGAGCGGTCATTAGAATTGGATAATGACCGGTCATTATCCAAATTACGCGTTAGGCAAAATAAATGCCTGGTCACGTGTACGCTTTAAACCAATCATTTGATTATGATCTACGTCATAGGCACCGGAAGTGGGGGGGGGGGGGGACAGGGGGGCAAAACGCATTTTTGCCCCCACCCCTCCCCCCCCCCCCCCCCCCCAAAAAAAAAAAAAAAAAAAAACAGTAAAGGAGTAAAGATGGTTTGTATTTTTAACCCAAAAGACGTCATCATCTTATAAACAATATTTGTGGACCTGATAAGTACATATTGAACTCATAAATAGCATAATAAACAAATATAATGTGGTTTCGTGAAGTGGAGAGAAAGCGTTTGTAAAAGGTCTTCACATAATATTGTGCGCCCTTTTCGGCGCGTTTAAGAAAGCTCGAATGGTATGATCGATGTCACTTCACTTATGTGATAACAAAGATTGTGTATTCATGGATGTGTTTGGAATTTGAATTTTACAATCGAATAAACGGACGGCTCCTAGTTGTCGGGCAAGCAATAACTAATGATATTTTACAATGTAGAAGTGTGTTTAATGTGTTTAGTATGTACGTACATTTCTAGCTCTTGCATAGGGATTGAAAGGGGTAAATTGATTAGGAAATGTTGAAGAAGTTGTACAAAAGACCACCTGTTTCTTGAGGGGGAGGGGGCGGGATTCCCTAAAGGACAGGTATAACCCTAATGTAATATAATAGTGTTCCTTTTTTTTTGCTTGTGAATTCTAACTAAATACGTAATATAACTTAATATACCAAGGTTCCTTCCTTTAAATTGTACCTATTTCAAATATTTATTGTTTATCATATGGCTAACATTAAATCACTTTATAATTCCAGGATAATGGTCAACTCTTCGTTGAAAAATGCCAGCTATCTACCGAGATGACCGAGAAGTTGTGGTCCTGTCTTAGATCCTTCACCTCACTGAACCATCTCACCATCTCAGACTCCTCTCTCAGTTTCCCTCCATCTCCTCCTGAGCTTCCATCCGTCACAAAGCTATTAGCTGAGAGTATGAATTCACAAAGCTATGGAGGTCTGCTCTCATCGCTTCCTGGCTTGAGAGATATCGATATCACTATCGATGATGCAGAGAGAGACATACCTCAGATCACGGCTGGTCTTCGTCGGACCGGAGGACAGCAGCTCACACACATCGAGCTTACAGCACCGGACTCACTCCCATCAGAGAAGACGAGTGTATCTACTGAAACGATGAGAGGACTGGGTCTACTGATCGGAGAAGAAACCAAGAACCTGTATTGGCTCATTCTGACCAGGGTGAAGTGCACAGACGAGGAAGACTTGGTTGAACTTGTCGAGTGTTGCAGAAATGTGAAGACGATGAATCATCTAATGTGAGTTTATGGTACAAATGTTTAGTCAGTCAATAACACAAATAATACTCATAGTGTTGGTAGCCCCAGTAATAATAATAATTGATAACAATAATAATACAATTAACAATACTAGTTATAATACTGGTAATAACCATTAATGATAACCTGATTTTAATGCTAAGGGTATCAAACATTTTGAAATTCAAATGGTGTTTTCGCTCTAGTTTACAATGGGCAATTGACACCTAGCCTACAATTAAAGGCGCTTACTTATGTTTGGTGAATTCATTTTAAATATACATGTACCTGTCTTATTGGATGTTTACTATTGATTTGATAACTTTGTTCATGGTTTAAAGAGAAGATTAAGATTCTGTCAGCTGGAAAGTAGCAAATTTGCCAACCTCTTCTTCATGACATCGTATATAGATGATGTAAATTTCTCAAAGCTAGCAAGCGGTCTGAATGCCGTTATGTTTAGTATAATTATATATCATTTTCACGAAGAAAATGAGCCGGAAATATAACAAAACTAATTATTAACGATCATCGTGTTTTCTTGCATGTGTTCAGCTGGTTTATTTTGTTTCTGTTTATCACATAAGGCCCTACTCTTTTTTCTGATCTATTTAAATGACCTCCTTAATTCCTCAATAATTGATTGTTTGCAGCTGAATTGACCACTATTTTCCGCGGAGAAAACCTTGTTTTGATTTAGTAGTAATAACTGAGAATATCACATTTATCACAGTGGTGTGATGATCTTAAGACAATAATACAATTGTTAATATTATGACAAAATTACTTTATTAGTATGAAGCCGAAACGCATGTCTTTTCATGTAGAAGGGTCAGCCTATATGAACGAACATATTATTGTTGAAAGAAGTGCATGTAGCTTCGTTCGTTGGGGTTCGTACTCATAATGTATTTCACTTTGGTAGTTCATATTCACTCTGCGTGTATTGTACTCCGCATAGCAGTAGAAAATCTGTACGGAGGGCTACATTTTGTTCTGATCAGGCTTTTTCTGTTACTACCAGTGGCGTACGAAGGATTTTTTTCAAGGGGGGGGGGGGGGGGGGTTAAAATGAGGTCAAAAATTTCGCAACGACTCAGCCAGCCGCTGAATAAGGGGGGGGGGGGGAGAGGACACTTTCTTTTTTGGTCCCGAAATTTTGTTCCGTTTTGAGAGGGGGTGGGGTAACGTCACCTGTTTTAGGTCATCCATTGGCATTTTAATTTTTTTTTTATCACATGTTCTTTGAGTCCATTTGTTGCAAGCATAAATCATGTGTTATGCAAAGACATCACGTGTGGACTTATTATAAACGGAAATGGGCATCTTTCAAAGTTGAAGGGTCACTTATCAAATCTCAGCAGGGGCATTTCTCATACCTAGAAAGCAGCACTCATCAGGGATGATAAGGGGCACTTCTTAGAACGAAAATAGCACTTATTAGACTGGCCATAGTCACTGGGGAAATTATTTATTATGTAAAATAATGAAAGGAGAGAATGTGGATATAACTGTAAAACAGTTCGAAAATCAGGCAGATAATTCCTTGCATTTAGATTTTGTCTGTCTAAGATATTTAGAGTGTAATGAACATAAACATTCTTTTGATTTGAACTTAAATTTCCTTATATCCATAGAAAATGTCATTTTCAGAGGATGCTCTGATTTTGATACGTTTTCATTTTTTCACTTATTGTAGTACTCCTAAAAGAAGGAAGGTAGAGAAAATTTGATGTTTAGAGGATGCTCAGATTTTGGTACGTTTTCATTTTGTAACTTATTGTAGTACTCCTATTAAGAAGGAAGGTAGAGACAATTTTATGTTCAGAGGATGCTCTGATTTTGATACGTTTTCATTTTTTTTCACTTATTGTAGTACTCCTAAAAGAAAGAAGGTAGAGAAAATTTTATGTACAGAGGATGTTCTGATTTTGATACGTTTTCATTTTGTAACTTATTGTAGTACTCCTAAAAGAAGGAAGGTAGAGCAAATGTTATGTTCAGAGGATGTTCTGATTTTGATACTTTTTCATTTTGTAACTTATTGTAGTACTCCATAAAAGAAGGAAGGTAGAGCAAATTTTATGTTCAGAGGATGTTCTGATTTTGATGCGTTTTCATTTTTTGCACTTATTGTAGTACCCCTAAAAAGGGAAAGATTATGAATCAAAGTTGTCAGAAGTAAATTTTCATAATACTTCCAGTCTCTGAATTGTTGTTTATCTTTTAATTTTCTTATGTTTAAAAAAAAAAAGACTGAGGTATTCGTTTTTGTGAAGGATTCTAAGGATCTGAGGATTCTAAAAGTCATATTTTTGACTTGCAAGACAGCAACATTACACTCATTCAGTTCATTGTCAGTGGAGAATAGTACTTTTGGTTTAGTTCTGGATGCAGGATTTGGTAACGCTAAAGAATGTATTCAGATGTACACTGTAGATCTCATAAGAAACCATGCGCATACCTTCAACAGGTGTCTTCCTTTGTAAATTTCAAAGCCTTTATAGAAATGTACTTGCTTGAACTCTTGAACTTAAGATGTTGCACCATCTATCTCTATCTCTCTTTCTGTTACACTCCCTGCTATATAGATTAATGTAAATCGTTGCTCTCGTATTTTAAAGGGTCTTGAGAGGATTTATTTTGGCCACAATGCTGTTGCCCGTGGCTTGTCGGTCGTGTCGTTACTCGACCTTTGTGTTTGATGTTTGTGTTTTTGTATGTGTGTTAGTTGTATTTATATTGAAAAAATCTTCCACAGGTAGTTCGTCGTCTTTTTTCGCCTCGGTACTCTCGTCTGATGCAGGGTGACATTACTTTTATTTCAATGAATTGTCACGGCCTAGCAAATGATAAGAAAAGAGAAGATGTTTTGTTATATTTGAAATATAAACAATATGATGTATGTTGTATTCAAGACACTCATTTCACTCCTGACATAGAAACAGAAATATGTCGCAAATGGGGAGGCAAGTGTTTTTTCTCTTATCATACATCCAGCTCTAGAGGAGTAGCAATTTTGTTTAAGGATGCTATTCCGGTCAAAGTTAATCAAAGTAGAATAGACAATGGTGGAAACTTAGTAGTTTTAGATTTGACATTATATGAGTACGACATTACACTGGCGTCTTTATATGGCCCGAACACTGATAATCCAACTTTTTATACTGATTTACAACGTATCAAAAATCCACATGTTGTTATTTGCGGAGACTGGAATTTAGTGCAGGACCAGACCCTTGATACTCATAATTATGTTCATGTAAATAATCCTAGGGCGAGACAGCGGGTTAAAAATATGAAGGACGAATTAGATCTATGTGACCCATGGAGAATTAGATATCCTGTGAAAAAATATTACACGTCAGCCGAACCCTTTTAAACAAAGTAGATAAGACTTTTTTTAATTTTTTTTTATATATATTCAGAATTACTATCATTAGTTCATAAATCTGATATTTTATCTGGTTATCGAACAGATCACTCATTAGTTCGTCTTAGCTTGTCTTTAAATAAAATTAAACGGGGTCCAGGAATTTGGAAATTTAATAATTCTCTATTAAAAGATGAAAATTTTGTGTCAAAAATTATAAAAACTATAAAAGAGACAATTACATTTTATGCAAAAGATGAGGTAGAGTTTGATGAAAACGATAACATAGTTGGAAATTGTGAATTGTCTATCAATGACCAATTATTTTTTGAAACTTTGATAATGCTATTGCGGGGTGAATCTATATCCTATGGCTCGTTCATTAAGAAACAAAACATCAGTCGGGAAAAGGAACTGGAAAGAAATATCGAAGTACTGGAACATAGACTAGTGACATCGAATGATAAGACCGCATTACTAAAAGAATTAAGTGACAAAAAGTCACAACTTGAAACCTATCGCTTAAAAGTAAATGATGGAATTATCATGAGATCTAGAATCAAATGGATGGAGCTGGGAGAAAGGTCATCAAAATATTTTTTAAACTTGGAAAAACAGAATAAAGTAAATAAAGAAATACGGCAATTGTCAACAGAAAATGGAGAAGTTATTAGTGGACAAGATGGTATATCTAACGAAATCTTTAAATTTTATTCAAACCTATATAAGGCGAAAGACACTGAAGAGGTAGACATAGACACCTTATTAAACTATCCAGATATTCCTAAGTTAACTCCAGAATTGTCCACATTATTAGAAGGTCCTTTGAGTGAAAGTGAGGTTTGTTTATTGCTAAAAAGTATGAAAAATAATAAATCCCCTGGACAAGATGGCTTCACCGTTGAATTTTTTCGTTTCTTTTGGCAATATCTTAAAACGTTCATTATCAGATCTTTGAACATTTGCTTATTTTACAGGAGAATTGTCGCAGTCACAAAAATTAGGAATTATCACTTTAATTCCTAAAGGAAACAAGCCTCGACATTTATTAAAGAATTGGCGTCCTATTTCACTTTTAAATGTTATATACAAAATAGCATCTGGGTGCATAGCTAATCGATTAAAGCAAGTATTGCCCCGCTTGATACATGAAAATCAAAAAGGATTTTTGAAAGGCCGTTTTATCGGAGAAAATATTCGTTTACTTCATGATATATTATTATATACCGAACTTAATGATATTCCAGGCATGTTGTTGATGATTGATTTTGAAAAGGCCTTCGATTGTATATCTCACAAGTTTCTAATCAATGTCCTTGACTTTTTTCATTTTCATATTTCGTAATACGGGGGAAAGGATCAAATTTACAAATCAAAATAAATTGTTTGGATTTTGCGGTAGCAATAATAATGCACTCAACTGTGTTTTGATGGTTGTAAGACAAGAAATATTTTCAGCTAAATTACGAAATCAACTACCATCATTTGATATAATTTTATCAGCTGTAAAACGTTATTATGAAATGGAAAAATATATATATCAAACAAATCTCAGAGAGAATAAACTAAAAAAGAAATGGTTTCACTTTAGAAAATATTTTGAGAGTGTTGGAAATGTGCTAACATAAACATGATCATGTATTTTATGTTTGGTATTTTTTTTAAATTATATATTCAAAGTACTAATTTTGTCATAAATGTTTGTTTTTATCTGCCACAAAAGTTTGTGGCCGTGATGATTATTATCTGTGTCAAGCCATTATGTATGGAAATTATTTCTTTAATTATTTGTATATGATATATGGATGTTCTGTATATGATGAAATTTGTTTTGAAAATAAAGAACCCTGTGGAAGGGGGGAAAAAAAATTATTTATTATTTTTTTATTCAAGTTTTATTTAAAATAGAGGGTAGGTACATTCATAACAAAACACATAAATAATATTCAGGTGATCGGTACACTTTAACCGTTCATGTAATCATCTACAAATGGATGTAATTAACATCTTCTTTCCATTTCTCTCTTTTTAACCCAATTTACACATTATTTTTATGTTGCAGGCTTCTTGGCTGTGGTACAAACGCAGACGGTAGACTAAGCCGTCACATCACTGGTCTTCACAATCCAAAGAAGTCACTCGGGGTGATTGCCTTGCATGTAAGTTACTTACTAAGTATATCGATTGCTACATGAATACAAGGGTTCTGGGACAATTAACTATTGGACAATCATCCCCCGGCCAATTACAAACGGGACAATTAATCCTTAACCCTAATAAGGGCGGGGGGGGGCATTATGCCCCCCCCCCCTCCACGATTTTCCCGATTGCTCGGGAACGCATATGGATGGCGCCCCGCCGCTAGCTGACTTTTTTCTTTCGAGTCTTGCGCAACTGTTGAAATAATTTTTTTGGAAATCGAACCTACGGTTACAAGGTCACGTGACCTTTTGTCTTTGCATGTCAGCCTGAAAATTGCTCATTTTCGTGATTTGTGTACAAAACATATGGAAAAGTCATTTTTCCTAAAAACAGATCAAACATGGGTTATTGGGTCTTGTTTAAAGTTTAGGTGGTTGTTTTTTAAGTCAAAATAGTTGAATTATAGTAAGAAATGAAATAAAACAACAAAAACAATGAAATACATAAGTTAAAAAAACAATGAAATACATATTTAAAAAAAACAATGAAATACATAAGAAATTATCAAAACAAGGGATGACATAAGGAATAAGCTGGCTCTTCCAAATTTTTTGTCGTATTGTTATTGAGAATGGTCTAATGAATATATGTAGTGAAAAAGAATGCTTAAATATGAATAATATATGATTTATGGGTAAAAATGTGATTTTTATGACTTTATTTGCATAAATTACCATAAATATGCAAATGAGTGAATTTTTCAAAAAATTGAAATTATCATATTATTCTATACACTTCACTTGACATGCGTGCAAATTTTGGCGGCAATCGGCCGCTTTGCGGCCGAGATCTTAAGGGGGGCCATAATGGCCCCCCCCCCCCCGGCCCTACTAAGACCTCAAATAGCCCGGCCTTTTTAGGGTTAAGGACAATTACCCCCCCCCCCCCCCCCGAAAATTACACTCTCGGACAATCATCCCCTCCCCAGGACAATTAACCCCCGAAACAATTTAAACCGAAGTATTATCACGGGTGAACTTTAAAGGTGGTAATTTCCCAGGGGGGAGGGGGGGGGGGGGGGTAATTATCATAGGGGCTGATTTTCAGAGGTAGGGGGTAAATGTCCTCGAGGGTAATTTTCGGATGGTAATTGTCCTTAGGGGAATGTTGTCCTTGAGGGTAGTTTTCCGGGCGTGATTGATTAGGGGGTAAATGTCCTGATACGGAATGCAAGTACATCTTTAAACAAACATAAATTTATTTAAATGTATATCATGTGTATATCGTGCTTGAAAAATATAGTGGCATCCTTTTTATTGTTATAGTATATTGGATGTAGGTGCTGCATGTACATGTAAACTACAATATTATAAGATTATGCTTTCGATGACCCTACATTAATAAAAGATTGACAATAAAATTGAAAACATAAAAACAAACCGTGAATTGCCGGTATGTTCAGGGCCATCCACCAACCCACCGCTCCGTCATATCATGCAATAAAGAGACAGGTTGCCTGTGTACATGAAAAAATAAGCCATTCGCAGATCAAAATTTAATGTATGTAATACAAAGAGATTGATCTATTGGCCATATTTATTTATATCATCTTTACCGTTTTATTTAAAGCAGGCTTTCCTCTTTAGTTTAAAAAACTGCTATCCCTGAGCGCTCTCCACAATAAAACAACGCATATAATTTATGTGTCGACCTGGTTAACTCATAAATAGAACACTAAACAAAGATAAGGAAAACAAAGATTAATAACATAACAAAGATATAATATTATGAATTCAAGATATTGTAAACAGTCACTTATTTTGAGCATATAGTATGATCAAAACATTCAGTCGGTAAATTATTTAATTGTCCAATAACTGATTACAGCCGTTGAAAACAAAATGAGGTAATAGACAGGAGAATAATAGATGGGGATAGATTGAGGAAAAGCAAAGAAAGCTGGTAAAGATAGAGCGAAAGAGGAGAAGAGAGAAAGAGAGGAAGAGGGAGGGGGAGGGAGAACAATGTACGTGGGTATTACATGAAACATGAGTCAGCTAAAACGGATGCCTCTAGAAAAGTGTTCATGTACTTAACAGAATACACGGGGGGGGGGGGATGAAAGAGATCAGAGAAGGAGCTAGAAAGAAAGGAACAAACAGAGAAAGGCAGCTAGACATTTGAGTGATGGGACTTATATCTGCTCGGCATTTAAGTAATTCCATTGTTTCGTACGGAAATCCATTACTATATTTTGCCTGAGTTACACAGGCGAATGTTGTGACTTGTTAATTTTGCATATAATTTTCAAACGGGAATAGGTTATCAGTCGATTTTAATCAAGAAACATTGTTTTACAGCTTAATTAATATCTTGACATTGTGAGGGAGTTATACTACATAAAAATGTTTGTGGAGTCATTGTACGTTGGGACTTCATCGCAGCAAAGTTCAAATATTTTGTGTAAAGTTTGCGTAATGTTTATTCTGGCTACGTGGATCTGAAGTTGTTGTTGTTTGTTTTCTTCTTTTTATTACAACCCGTAACCTTCTTGTTGTAGAATAGCTGTCATAGGGTACTCAATTAGAACAGATATTTTGTTACAGAAAGATACATTTAGGGAGATAATGGTTTCGTGAAGTGGAGAGTACGTGTATGTAAAAAGTCTACACACTTTAATATTGTGCGCCCTTTTCGGCGCGTATGAGAAAGCTCGGTTTGTATGATGGATGTCACTAAAGATTCTACAATCGCATCGAACAAACGGGCGGCTCCTAGTCGTCTGGCGAGCAATAACTAAAGATATTTTACAGTGTAGAGTATACCGGTGTGTTTAGTATGTAAGTAAGGTTCTAGCTCTTGGATAAAGTTTTAAAGGGATGAATGGATTAGGAAAGAGTTAAAGAAGTTATACAAAAGAACGCTCGTTTCCTGAGGGGGAGAGGGCAGTAATTTATTTAAAGGACAGGTATAGTATTTAATATAATTTTTATTTATTTTTATGGCTTCTGAATTCTAATGTCAACTTAATATACCAAGGTGCCTTTCTTTAAATTCTAACCATTTCCAATATGTGTTGTTTATTATGCGGCTGACATATTAAACTACTTTCTAATTCCAGGATGATGGTCAACTCCGTGTAGAGAAATACCAGCTATCTACCGAGATGACCAAAAAGTTGTGGTCCTGTCTTAGATCATTCACTTCACTGAACCGTCTCACCATCTCAGACTCCTCTCTCAGTTTCCCTCCATCTCCTCCTGAGCTTCTGCTCTCATCGCTTCCTGGCTTGAGAGATATCGATATCACTATCGATGATGCAGAGAGAGACATACCTCAGATCACGGCTTGTCTTCGTCGGACCAGAGGACAGCAGCTCACACACATCGACCTTACAGCACCGGACTCACTCCCATCAGAGAAGCAGAGTGTATCGAGAGAGACGATGAGAGGACTGGGTCTTCTGATCAGAGAACAAACCAAGAACCTACAATGGCTCTGTCTGTCTAGAGTGAAGGGAACAAACGAAGAAGACTTGGTTGAACTCGTCGAATGTTGCAAACATGTGAAGACGATAAATCATCTAATGTGAGTTTATTGTACAAACCTTTAGAAGGTGAATAATATTAATAATCATAATGTTGGTAGCCCCAGTAATAATGATAATAATAACAATAATAATAAAATTAACAATACAAGTTATAATACTGGTAATAGCCATTAATAATAACCTGATTTTAATGCTAAGGGTATCAAACAACTTGCACTTCAGATGGTCTTTTTGCTCTAGTTTACAATGGGCAATTGACACCTAGCCTTTAACTAAAGGCGCTTAATTATGTTTGGTGAATTCATTTTAAATATACATGTACCTGTATTATTTGATGTTTACTATTGATTTGATAACTTTGTTCATGGTTTAAAGAGAAGATTGAGACTCTGTCAGCTGGAAAGTAGCAAATTCGCCAACCTCTTCTTCATGACATCGTATATAGATGATGTAAATTTCTCAAAGCTAGCAAGCGGTCTGAATGCCGTTATGTTTAGTATATGTATCATTTTCACGAAGAAAATGAGCCGTAAATATAACAAAACTAATTATTAACGATCATCATGTTTTCTTGCATGTGTTCTGCTGGTTTATTTTGTTTCTGTTTATCACGTAAGGCCCTACTCTTTTTTCTGATCTATTTAAATGACCTCCTTAATTCCTCAATAATTGATTGTTTGCAGCTGAATTGACCACTATTTTCCACGGAGAAAATCTTGTTTTGATTTAGTAGTAATAACTGAGAATATCACATTTAATCAGTGGTGTGATGACAATAATACAATTGTTAATATTATGACAAAATTACTTTATTAGTATGAAGCCGAAACGCATGTCTTTTCATGTAGAAGGGTCAGCCTATATGAACGAACATATTATTGTTGAAAGAAGTGCATGTAGCTTCGTTCGTTGGGGTTCGTATTCATATGTATTTCACTTTGGTAGTTCATATCCACTCTGCGTGTATTGTACTCCGCATAGCAGTAGAAAATCTGTACGGAGGGCTACATTTTGTTCTGATCAGGCTTTTTCTGTTACTACCAGTGGCGTACGAATGATTTTTTTCAAGGGGGGGGGGTTAAAATGAGGTCAAAATTTTCGCAACGACCCAGCCAGCCGCTGAATAAGGGGGGGGGGGTGGGTGGGGGGGGGGGAAGAGGACACTTTCTTTTTTGGTCCCGAAATTTTGTTCCTTTTTGAGAGGAAGTGGGGTAACGTCACCTGTTTAGGTCATCCATTGGCATTTTTTATTTTTTTTATCACATGTTCTTTGAGTCCATTTGTTGCAAGCATAAATCATGTGTTGTGCAAAGACATCACGTGTGGACTTATTATAAACGGAAATGGGCATCTTTCAAAGTTGAAGGGTCACTTATCAAATCTCAGCAGGGGCATTTCTCATACCTAGAAAGCAGCACTCATCAGGGATGATAAGGGGTACTTCTTAGAACGAAAATATCACTTATTAGACTGGCCATAGTCACTGGGGCAATTATTTATTTATTTATTATTTATTTAATCAAGTTTTATTTAAAATAGAGGGTAGGTACATTCATAACAAAACACATAAATAATATTCAGGTGATCGGTACACTTTAACCGTTCATGTAATCATCTACAAATGGATGTAATTAACATCTTCTTTCCATTTCTCTCTTTTTAACGCAATTTACACATTATTGTTATGTTGCAGGCTTCTTGGCTGTGGTACAAACGCAGACGGTAGACTAAGCCGTCACATCACTGGTCTTCACAATCCAAAGAAGTCACTCGGGGTGATTGCCTTGCATGTAAGTTACTTACTAAGTATATCGATTGCTACATGAATACAAGGGTTCTGGGACAATTAACCATTGGACAATCATCCCCCGGCCAATTACAAACGGGACAATTAATCCTTAAGGACAATTACCCCCCCCCCCCCCCTGAAAATTACACTCTCGGACAATCATCCCCTCCCCAGGACAATTAACCCCGAAACAATTTAAACCGAAGTATTATCACAGTGAACTTTAAAGGTGGTAATTTTCCAGGGGTGGGGGGGGGGGGGGGTAATTATCATAGGGGCTCATTTTCAGAGGTAGGGGGTAAATGTCCTCGAGGGTAATTTTCGGGTGGTAATTGTCCTTAGGGGGATGTTGTCCTTGGGGGTAGTTTTCCGGGCGTGATTGATCAGGGGGTAAATGTCCTGATACGGAATGCAAGTACATCTTTAAACAATGTAACATAAATTTATTTAAATGTATATCATGTGTATATCGTGCTTGAAAAATATAGTGGCATCCTTTTTATTGTTATAATATATTGGATGTAGGTGCTGCATGTACATGTAAACTACAATATTATAAGATTATGCTTTCGATGACCCTACATTAACAAAAGATTGACAATAAAATTGAAAACATAAAAACAAACCGTGAATTGCTGGTATGTTCAGGGCCATCCACCAACCCACCGCTCCGTCATATCATGCAATAAAGAGACAGGTTGCCTGTGTACATGAAAAAATAAGCCATTCGCAGATCAAAATTTAATGTATGTAATACAAAGAGATTGATCTATTGGCCATATTTATTTATATCATCTTTACCGTTTTATTTAAAGCAGGCTTTCCTCTTAAGTTTAAAAAACTGATATCCCTGAGCGCTCTCCACAATAAAACAACGCATATAATTTATGTGTCGACCTGGTTAACTCATAAATAGCATACTAAACAAAGATAAGGAAAACAAAGATTAATAACATAACAAAGATATAATATTATGAATTCAAGATATTGTAAACAGTCACTAATTTTGAACATATAGTATGATCAAAACATTCAGTCGGTAAATTATTTAATTGTCCAATAACTGATTACAGCCGTTGAAAACAAAATGAGGTAATACACAGGAGAATATTAGATGGGGATAGATTGAGGAAAAGCAAAGAAAGCTGGTAAAGATAGAGCGAACGAGGAGAAGAGAGAAAGAGAGGAAGAAGGAGGGGGAGGGAGAACAATGTACGTGGGTATTACATGAAACATGAGTCAGCTAAAACGGATGCCTCTAGAAAAGTGTACATGTACTTAACAGAATACACGGGGGGGGGGGGGATGAAAGAGATCAGAGAAGGAGCTAGAAAGAAAGGAACAAACAGAGAAAGGCAGCTAGACATTTGAGTGATGGGACTTATATCTGCTCGGCATTTAAGTAATTCCATTGTTTCGTACGGAAATCCATTATTATATTTTGCCTGAGTTACACAGGCGAATGTCGTGACTTGTTAATTTTGCATATAATTTTCAAACGGGAGTAGCTTATCGGTCGATTTTAATCAAGAAAGATCGTTTTAGAGCTTAATTAATATATTGACATTGTGAGGGAGTTATACTACATAAAGATGTTTGTGGAGTCATTGTACGTTGGGACTTCATCACAGCAAAGTTCAAATGTGTTTATATTTTGTGTAAAGTTTGTGTAATGTTTATTCTGGCTACGTGGATCTGAAGTTGTTGTTGTTTGTTTTCTTCTTTTTATTACAACCCGTAACCTTCTTGTCGTAGAATAGCTGTCATAGGGCACTCAATTAGAACAGATATTTTGTTACAGAAAGATACATTTAGGGAGATAATGGTTTCGTGAAGTGGAGAGTACGTGTATGTAAAAAGTCTACACACTTATTGTGCGCCCTTTTCGGCGCGTTTGAGAAAGCTCGGTTCGTATGATGGATGTCACTAAAGATTGTGTATTCATGGATGTGTTTGGAATGTGAATTCTACAATCGCATCGAACAAACGGGCGGCTCCTAGTCGTCTGGCGAGCAATAACTAAAGATATTTTACAGTGTAGAGTATCCCGGTGTGTTTAGTATGTACGTAATGTTCTAGCTCTGGGATAAAGTTTTAAAGGGATGAATGGATTAGGAAAGAGTTGAAGAAGTTATACAAAAGAACACTCGTTTCCTGAGAGGGAGAGGGCAGTAATTTATTTAAAGGACAGGTATAGTATTTAATATAATTAGGTGGTCTGTCGATGACAGATCACCTATTGATTTCGTTAGAATTTTCTTTCTTTATTCTTTATTCTTTATTAGGTGGTCTGTCGATGACAGATCACCTATTGATTTCGTTAGAATTTTCTTTCTTTATTCTTTATTCTTTATTCTTTATTCTTTCTTTATTTATTAGGTGGTCTGTCGATGACAGATCACCTATTGATTTCGTTAGAATTTTCTTTCTTTATTCTTTATTCTTTATTCTTTCTTTATTTATTTTTATTTATTCCGTACACTTTTTTTGTGTATACGTTTACTCGAACTCGACCTGGTCAATTTCCTTCAAATTTCTGCTAGTCATCAGGCCCTATGATATGAAGTTCCCGAAACCTTTTTCAAGTTCATGGGGTCATCGTGACGTCATCCAGGCGCCATTTTGTAAAAATCAGGTCATTATCATATCTCAATAACGAGTAATCAAAAATAAACCATATTTAGTATACATCAACTTCCGGTCAAAGGTCAACGAAAAATGTCAAAAAAATTTGCGCGCGCACCTCGACGCGCACGTACGCGCGCATTAAAATTTTAAAATGGTCAAATTCGTTCCAAATTAATTTTGCATACGTTTCAGGCCATTTTAAGCATTTTGCAAAAAAACGCGCGCACGGACATGCGCGCGCGTTTTCGCGCATAATTGCATCTTCCAACATAGAATCGCCAAATTTTTTCTGTCATCATATTTGGCACATTTTTTCAAGCATTTTGATACCTTGTTCAACTTTTTCTGCCCATTAATAACGGAATGAGCGTCCGTTTAAGATAATTACCGTGCGTGCGAGCTCTTGTAATACATAACATACATGTGCAAAAACATGCCTATACAAAATTCATTGTAACTCTTCAGGATGGATAGATACCCCCCAATTTCTTTCATATTTAAATAGATTATGAGTTGGAGATATGATTTCATGTTTCATTTGACCCTCAATTAACTCATGACGTCATCATAATGGCCTCCGAACTCAAAATTTCAATTTTCATATTATGACGTCAGCAGATTTTTGGAAAATTGATTGTATCTCTGCAAATATTGATCAATTTTCTTTCAAATTTTGATATGTTCTACCTTAGAATATTCTCTACAAATGCAGTCACCACGATATTTCATTTTGACAAAGGCATCATGGCGTATTTTTGCGATTAAAGGAGGCATGTCAATTTTTCACATTTTGCGTGTATTCTCTATGGGACATGACTTTTTCTCAAAACTGGTTTCTACATTCTCGTCTTTCGCGAGCAATATCTCCGTCGTTTTATCTTTGTTTACCCTGAGCTTTGAGTATGTTGTAGCTGAGACAATAAGCTATCACAAGTGTGCCTTTTATTTTTCGATCAGATGCCGGGATCATGCTCATATTTCACTTACAAAGTGGGATTTGAGAATTACATTTTCCGTTTACGTGTAATCTCTATAGGAAATGTTTTGGTATATCGGCAACGCACTTGACTTCCGACCTCGAGGTCCCTGGTTCGAGTCCGGGCGTCTCCAACAATTTTTTTTCTTCACTTTTTTTTCTTTTTGACCTTTCACTGTACCATCTCCTTTGAATATTAAAACACATACAATCGCAAATAATGTAATAAACAACCATATTTACTTTATTATTACCCTATTATCACTTGATCCATTACTTTTTGCGTGTAATCCTTATGGGAGATGACTTTTTCTCAAATCTGGATTCTACATTCTTGTCTTTTGCGAGCAATATCGCCGTTATTTCGGCTTGATTTTTGTTGATTTTTGAGTATGTTGTAGCTGAGACTATATACTATCTCAATGTTCTCTCATTTTTTTCAGTCTGATGTCATCATGGTCTGTTGATGATAATCATCAACATCATCATGATCATCATCATCATCATATTCGTCATCACAATTACTATCAAGATCATCATCATCATGATCATCATGATGATCATCATTGTTTACATGTCTATATAACTTGAAGGCAGACCACCTTATTCGTCCTCGTGACGAATTAAATTCTAGTTTTTATTTATTCCGTACACTTTTTTTGTGTATACGTTTACTCGAACTCGACCTGGTCAATTTCCTTCAAATTTCTGCTAGTCATCAGGCCCTATGATATGAAGTTCCCGAAACCTTTTTCAAGTTCATGGGGTCATCGTGACGTCATCCAGGCGCCATTTTGTAAAAATCAGGTCATTATCATATCTCAATAACGAGTAATCAAAAATAAACCATATTTGGTATACATCAACTTCAGGTCAAAGTTCAACTAAAAATGTCAACAAAATTTGCGCGCGCACCTCGACGCGCACGTACGCGCGCATTAAAATTTTAAAATGCTCAAATTCGTTCCAAATTTTTTTTGCACACGTTTCAGGCCATTGTAAGCATTTTCAAGAATTTGCGCGAGAGCACTTTTTTGCGCGCGTTTCCGCGCGTAATTGCGCGTACTGACATTTTACAATATGGAAACGCCAAATTTTCTCTATCATATCAACCACATTTTTCCAAGCATTTTGATACCTTGTTCACCTTTTTCTGACCAGTGATAACGCAATGAGCGTCCGTCAAAGTTTACAGCACACGCGGATCTGCATTATCCCTATCCACATTACATGTGCAAAAACAAGCCTATACAAAATTCATTTTAACTCTTCAGAATGGATAGATACCCCCAATTTTTTTCATATTTAGATAGATCATGAGTCGGAGATATGATTTCATGTCTCATTTGACCCTCAATTAACTCATGACGTCATCATAATGGCCTCCGAACTTAAAATTTCAATTTGCATATTATGACGTTAGCAGATTTTTGGAAAATTGATTGTATCTCTGTAAATATTGATCAATTTTCTTTCAAATTTTGATATGTTTTAGCTGAGAATATTCTCTACAAATGTAGTTGACACGATATTTCATTTGAACAATGGCATCATGGCGTATTTTTGCGATTAAAGGAGGCATGTCAATTTTTCACATTTTGCGTGTATTCTCTATGGGACATGACTTTTTCTCAAAACTGGTTTCTACATTCTTGTCTTTCGCGAGCAATATCTCCGTCGTTTTATCTTCGTTTACGCTGAGCTTTGAGTATGTTGTAGCTGAGTCAATATGCTATCGTAAGTGTGCCCTTTAATTTTCGATCAGATGCCGGGATCATGCTCATATTTCACTTACAAAGTGGGATTTGATAATTCCATTTTCCGTTTACGTGTAATCTCTATGGGAAATGTTTTGGTACATCGGTAACGCACTTGACTTCCGACCTCGAGGTCCCTGGTTCGAGTCCGGGCGTCTCCAACAATTTTTTTCTTCACTTTTTTTTTCTTTTTGACCTTTCACTGTACCTTTTCCTTTGCTTATTAAAACACGTAGAATCACAAATAATGTTATAAACAACCATGTTTACTTTATTATTCCCCTATTATCACTTGATCCATTACTTTTTGAGTGTAGTCCCTATGGGAGATGACTTTTTCTCAAATCTGGATTCTACATTCCTGTCTTTTGCGAGCAATATCGCCGTTATTTCCGTTTGGTTTTTGTTGATTTTGGAGTATGTTGTAGCTGAGACTATATGCTATCTAAATGTTCCCTCATTTTTTTCAATCAGATGTCATCATGGTCTGTTGATGATCATCATCAACATCATCATGATCATCATCATCATCATCAACATCGTCATCACCATTACTATCAAGATCATCATCATCATGATCATCATGATGATCATCATTGTTTACATGTCTATATAACTTCTCCCTTTCTCAATATAGTAAGTATTATAATCTATCATAAGACTTGAAGACAGACCACCTTAATCGTCCTCGTGACGATTTAAATTCTAGTTCTTTATTCTTTCTTTATTTATTTTTATTTCTTCCGTACACTTTTTGTGTGTATACGTTTACTCGAAATCGACTTGGTCAATTTCCTTCAAATTTCTGATAGTCATTAGGCCCTATAATATCAAGTTCCCGAAACCTTTTTCAAGTTCATGGGGTCATCGTGACGTCATCCAGGCGCCATTTTGTAAAAATCAAGTCATTATCATATCTCGATAACGAGTCTTCAAAAATAAACCATATTTGGTATACATCAACTTCAGGTCAAAGTTCAACTAAAAATGTCAACAAAATTTGCGCGCGCACCTCGACGCGCACGTACGCGCGCATTAAAATTTTAAAATGCTCAAATTCGTTCCAAATTTTTTTTGCACACGTTTCAGGCCATTGTAAGCATTTTCAAGATTTTGCGCGAGAGCACTTTTTTGCGCGCGTTTCCGCGCGTAAGTGCGCGTACTGACATTTTACAACATGGAAACGCCAAATTTTCTCTATCATATCAACCACATTTTTCCAAGCATTTTGATACCTTGTTCACCTTTTTCTGACCAGTGATAACGCAATGAGCGTCCGTCAAAGTTTACAGCACACGCGGATCTGCATTATCCCTATCCACATTACATGTGCAAAAACAAGCCTATACAAAATTCATTTTAACTCTTCAGAATGGATAGATACCCCCAATTTTTTTCATATTTAGATAGATCATGAGTCGGAGATATGATTTCATGTCTCATTTGACCTTCAATTAACTCATGACGTCATCATAATGGCCTCCGAACTTAAAATTTCAATTTGCATATTATGACGTTAGCAGATTTTTGGAAAATTGATTGTATCTCTGTAAATATTGATCAATTTTCTTTCAAATTTTGATATGTTTTAGCTGAGAATATTCTCTACGAATGTATTTGCCACGATATTTCATTTGAACAATGGCATCATGGCGTATTTTTGCGATTAAAGGAGGCATGTCAATTTTTCACATTTTGCGTGTATTCTCTATGGGACATGACTTTTTCTCAAAACTGGTTTCTACATTCTTGTCTTTCGCGAGCAATATCTCCGTCGTTTTATCTTCGTTTACGCTGAGCTTTGAGTATGTTGTAGCTGAGTCAATATGCTATCGTTAGTGTGCCCTTTAATTTTCGATCAGATGCCGGGATCATGCTCATATTTCACTTACAAAGTGGGATTTGATAATTCCATTTTCCGTTTACGTGTAATCTCTATGGGAAATATTTTGGTACATCGGTAACGCACTTGACTTCCGACCTCGAGGTCCCTGGTTCGAGTCCGGGCGTCTCCAACAATTTTTTTCTACACTTTTTTTTTCTTTTTGACCTTTCACTGTACCTTTTCCTTTGCTTATTAAAACACGTAGAATCACAAATAATGTTATAAACAACCATGTTTACTTTATTATTCCCCTATTATCACTTGATCCATTACTTTTTGAGTGTAGTCCCTATGGGAGATGACTTTTTCTCAAATCTGGATTCTACATTCCTGTCTTTTGCGAGCAATATCGCCGTTATTTCCGTTTGGTTTTTGTTGATTTTGGAGTATGTTGTAGCTGAGACTATATGCTATCTAAATGTTCCCTCATTTTTTTTCAATCAGATGTCATCATGGTCTGTTGATGATCATCATCAACATCATCATGATCATCATCATCATCATCAACATCGTCATCACCATTACTATCAAGATCATCATCATCATGATCATCATGATGATCATCATTGTTTACATGTCTATATAACTTCTCCCTTTCTCAATATAGTAAGTATTATAATCTATCATAAGACTTGAAGACAGACCACCTTAATCGTCCTCGTGACGATTTAAATTCTAGTTTTTATTTATTTTTGGCTTCTGAATTCTAATGTCAACTTAATATACCAAGGTGCCTTTCTTTAAATTCTAACCATTTCCAATATGTGTTGTTTATTATGTGGCTGACATATTTAACTACTTTCTCATTCCAGGATGATGGTCAACTCCGTGTAGAGAAATGCCAGCTATCTACCGAGATGACCAAAAAGTTGTGGTCCTGTCTTAGATCATTCACTTCACTGAACCGTCTCACCATCTCAGACTCCTCTCTCAGTTTCCCTTCATCTCCTCCTGACCTTCCACCAGTCACAAAGCTATCAGCCGATAGTGTGACGTCACAAAGCTATGAAGGTCTGCTTTCATCGCTTCCTGGCTTGACATATATCGATATTACTATCGATGATGCAGAGAGAGACATACCTCAGATCACGGCTGGTCTTCGTCGGACCAGAGGACAGCAGCTCACACACATCGACCTTACAGCACCGTACACACTCCCATCAGAGAAGAACAGAGTATCAAGAGAGACGATGAGAGGCTTCGGTCTACTGATCAGAGAACAAACCAATAACCTGCAGCGGCTAGATCTGAGAAGGGTGAAGTGCACAGACGAAAAAGACTTGGTTTACCTCATCGAGTGCTGCAGACATGTGAAGACGATGACAGAGCTGTGGTAGGTTCTTGTTCAAATCGTGTATAAGATAGATTAAAATCCTACTAGATTATTCTATTCAGTTACTCTGCAGTAGTAAAGCATAATGAAGGGATGAAATGCGTGAAGGGATGAAAAAAGGTTAAAAACGTAGGTGTAACTTCCAAGTTTTTGACTGACAGTTAGAATGGGTTTTGATTATCGCTCTCAAATGTTATTTTATAATTTTTAAGTAGCAATGAATAGAATTTGAATGCCTGTATTGAAAATCCAAAATTGTAATATGCAGTTGAATGTATTATATTATGCACCGTCGGAAGCTAATTTAATGTAATTCAATGTCCCGGGGTCCATGTTGACTTAAAATACAAACCATATCCTTATAACATTAATTAATATTATTATTACTATTATAATTATTACGATTATCATTATTATCATTTTAACATTCTAGCCCATAATTCGACTTATAATTTTGAATTTTAAAAGCTTAAACAATGCCAAACTAGGGGAAATTACTAGTTTTCACGACCCCCCCCCCCCCCCCCCCCCCCCCCCCCCCCCCCCCGCCGGAGCTTGATTCATCATCTAAAATTAATTTCGATTTTAAATATCTTCAGGCCCGTAGCCAGAGTTTGATTTTTTTTTTTTTTTTAATTTATTGATTGATTGATTGATTGATTTTTTAATTATTATTATTATTATTATTATTATTAATATAATTTTTTTTTCGGGGGGGGGGGGGGGAGGCACATAGACCTAGATCTACATTGATCGACGTCCTGAGGAGGGGTCTAACAAAGTTCAACAAAGCCCCACCCCCTCCCCAGTGGCTACGTGCCTGAATATTTTAGAAAATATATTTGTTATTAAAGGCTGAATCATTTTTGCCTTTAAACTGATGCTCGTGAGCTGTTTCATCGAATCAAATTTAAGCTAGAATCGATCTTGATAAATGTTAGGTTAAATGTAAAGGGCTCTGTGATCAAGGCTAGTCGATGTTAGGTCAACCACACAAATGCGTCGCTTAACTACTGCAAGAGAGGTCCTCAAAAAGTAAGTAAATTCCATTTTCTTCTAAAATATTCATTCTGTTGAAATTTTGGTGGAAGGAAAGTATTCTTCTCATTTTTAACCGAACGATATTTGACATAAATATCAATACTAGTAATAATAGGGTTTAGCGTTCCCCAACTTCTGAGCTAAAAATAAGATGGACGAATTGCATTGGTTCATGCATTTCCGTCCCATTCATTACATCCATGCATGTCCAACTTTACTTGTCTAACGACATTGAATATTTGGTTATGACAGGTCTGAATTCATTAAGAAATATAGTTTATTCTTGCGTTTGATGACAAAATAAATAAGTCCACCACGGCTTTAGAAATCATCGCGTTGAATGGTCGCCGATAAAAAGTCTAGTGCGTAGAATCTAGGCCTAGGCTATACATTGAGGTTAAGGCTCAGTTTCCAAATCTAGACCAGATCTAGGCCTACTTTGTTATTTGCCGGTAGGCAGTGCGGTAGCCCCCTTTTCATGTTGATAATAACATTAACAATCGACGGGGTCATTGTTTCAACGTTAACATTTTATGAAAGAAAAAAAATTGTCTCCACAGTTTCAGACCCAAGACCAAGTTAGATCTTGATTAAGAATAAGATGCAGGATTAACTTAGATACATCAGAATTTAGAGTTAGTCCCTTAGTCCTAGATCAGCTAGACTACTTGTATGTTTGTGAGATCTAAATTAAACAGGAGTTAGATCTAGTGTACATCTAACGGTAACAAGTTCGATTTAAGACTAGATATAGAATGTTATGTAGTAGAGTAGTAATTTTGTGTAGTAATTTTGTTAAACATTCGCTGTTTAAAATTTAATGACTGCTTTATTTACTATACGAGAGCTTTTAGACAGTGTTGTTTACATATGACGTCATGTGTCACGTGCCAGTAAAGTGCGCGTTGGCTAAAAGATTTGTTTCAAATCATGGCCAACCAAGCTGTAGACGTGTCGTGGATGAGTGGAAACGTCGCCGGACTGTCGATCACAAGGTCCACGGTTCGAGTCCCGCCGCGGAACTAATGTCCTATGGCAGCCTAGCATAGCCGGGTAATGTTGGAGCGCCTTGAGGACCTTGCAAGGTCGATACGTGCGCTATATAAGAATCCAATATTATTATTATTATTTAACAACAGCTCCTCTTTAAACAACTTTCTTTAAACAACCCAGTTGGTGTAAACAACCCCCACTGAACAACAGCTCCTTTTTAAACAACTTTCTTTAAACAACCCAGTTGGTGTAAACAACCCCCACTGAACAACAGCTCCGTTTTAAACAACCGTCTTTAAACAACACCAGTTGTTTAAATTGTGATTTTAAACAAGTTGTTCAAAATGTTGATCAACTAAGTGTTTAAACTTTAAACAACTCGAGTTGCTTAACATTTTAAACAACTCTTAGATCAGGTCACCCGTTAATCAACAGTTGTTTAAACTTTTAAACAACATGTTCACTAAATTTTTAACTGTGTAATGAGCATATGCATGATGTAAGCTGCTATCTTTGTTATATACCATTGTATCTCTTTTCCTTCTATACCCCAGAGGGTAGTTTTAATCAATCTGTACAATAGGGTTCGGTTTCAGATCAGAGTAACCACGATTAAGATTTGACTGTTGTAGTTTGATATTACAAATAAAAGCTCTAGTTCAAGATCAAGATTTTAAAGAAATATTTGGGGTCATAGTCAAAAGCAACATAAGTCCAAAATGTGTGTTAGAAAGAATAGTTTCCAAATTACACGAGTCCACCTTAACATATAATGGGTTGGACCAAAAATATTTTAATTATAATTAGAATCACTGACAAAAATATGCTTTTGTTTAGTTGAACACATTAAATTAAGTAAAGTGACAACTATTTTTCTGAGAAATATATTTGCTCTCTTCATGAAATATGTTTATCTCCGTTTTCAATCTTAGGTTGCAAAGTAAAGAGCTGTAGCATCTACATGAATTGCAAAACTCATGGCATCTGGACTTTCATACCTAAGGTCTTATTCATCTCTTCAAGTTGAAAAGGTAAGGGTAAGGGTTTACCAGTAAACTTAATTGATAGTATTAGTATATTTTGTGCCTGTCATCATTGCCATGCCTCTACAGTAATCAATATGAAAGAGAGAAAAAAACGAAAGAGTAAGTACAGTTTTCATAGTCCTTGTTAGAGATCTAATTCAGATTGTGTCTATTGTATAAAACATACACAAATGATTATGAGATTTTTCTTTTCCAAAGCCTAAAAATAAATTATTTATTACTTTTTCTTAACTTAAACTGCTTTCGTATCAATATTTTCAAAGAATGTTTTATATCATTCTACTTTATTCATTTCCAATCAAAGAAATTGACATGATCAGAAATACAAAGTTGTAGAAAGATTGAACAATTACAGTAGTAGTTATTAATTGTTTTATTACATAAATTTGTATTCCAAATTATAGACTGCAGTGCCTGAATCCCCTGCAACATTATGCTTCATATGGAACATCAGCCAGCCTACAGATACAAGCTCCCTTTCCAGCTCTAAGCAAGAGGGGCCACAATGCTAAACAGTTCGTGGACTTGTCGCTTTTTTCAACTACGACTTCCATTGAAACAGATTTTCAGATTAATTCATCTGAAGGTATTAAAAATGCTTCAGTCAGGGTACCATGGGTTTGCCATCAGTTTGCCATGAGTATGAGATTATTGGTTTCATAAGAATTCATCAAGTAAGGTCTAAAGGAACTAAGATTTTCAATGATACTTCCAAGAATTCTATTATTTTAAAAAGAATGTCAGAATCTTGCGGAAGAAAGAGCAAAATACTAGTTATAGGATAAAGGATAAAAGTAAAGTCATTATCCATATTAAGTTAGCGCTGCTATTTCAGCCTGCACTTTCGAGAAATGTCTTATTAAGGGTTGTTGCTGATTTTAAAATCTATGATTCTGTCATGGAGGTTTACTGTTTTTAAACTTACTTTACATAGACAAATCCGTTCATGGTGATGAATCTTAAAATATCAAATCGGAAATTTGAGGGCCAATTTGGAACTCTCCCTAGAGGTTTTGTTGGCATGACCATGTGTTGATGAGTACCTGTTGATGCCTCAATTGAATATTTTTATAATTTGCCTAAGAACAGCATCACAATAAACAACGGAATAATATTACTGCAGTGAAAACATTTTGGCAGGAAATTATATCAACTCGGATTTATATTGTCCTTAGAAAATGTTCAAATCTGATAGAGAAAATCTATAATTAACTTCATATAGACAAACTGGTGTATCATGAAAACACATTTTCACCAACTGCATGACCTCACATGAGAATGTGTATATGCCTTACACCCCATTCACAGTGGCCTCAAACACCGCGACAGCAGCGGGACTGTCCCGCTGCTGTCGCGGTGTTGTCTTCAGTGTGAAGGCTCGGACCCGTTATAAACTATCGCGGGATAACACCGCCTCGCGATAACGCCGCGACAAACTATCGCTAGGCTCGCCTAGCTACAGCAGCGGGACAGTCCCGCTGCTGTCGCGGTGTTTACTCAGTGTGAAGGCTCTCCGCTATAACACCGCGACAAACACGTGTGATTTGTTTACTTACCTATCACTGACCTCTTTTCTCCAGCAATGGGGAACATAAAGTGAAATAGAAATAAAGTAACCAGTGGATTCAAATTGATTTTATTATTATGTAGATTTATAATTATCCAAATAAAAATATTTCACACTTCAAAAAATTAAAATATTCTGACTGGAAGCAATAAAAATGCTAGTTTTTTAAAAAGTAATATGATCGAGGATACAAAAAGCAACTTGACATGTTTATCCTAAAACCCCGCGCTGAAGTATTTCCGGTCATATCGGGGTCACTCGCGGGTCATGAGCCATGCATACACGTGTTTGTTACGGAGGTAATAAAAATCACCCGCTGCAGCGTGAATGGGTACATGATATTTATCCCGCTGCTGCAGCGGGATAACTTTTCTACTGTGAATGCATTTGTAGCGGTGTTATGGCGGTGTCGCCGCTCCGCTACAACGCCGCTACAAATTTCAAAACCACTGTGAATGGGGTATTAGATTAACAACCATATAGGTAAGACCAATCTTTGGCACAAATGTTATTCCTTTAATCTCCATCAAATTACACCGAGTAGACAGTGGCATTTATTAGCTGCAATGGCTTACAACTGGCTGTATGTCATGAAAGGATTTTTTTTCCAGGCGAGAAGGGAAATGTACTACTCAAAGGAAATGTACTACTCTAAGGTCAATTAGAGGTAGCCAAGCGTAGGATGCATTATTGCATACATTTACATTTAACACACACAGTATATGGGGGTTTTGATATGCATGATTTAGGGTTGGCTATTGAATGTAGAGAGAAATAGAAATAGCTGGGATACCAAGAAGGTTTTGAATGTGAAGGACCTGGAAAAGAAAGGGTAAAGGGAAGTTGCTGTAGAATGATGGGCAGAACCCTTCAAGTCAGTGCTACGGTGCAGACGTTTAATGCACGAGGTAGTTTTATTTAGTGGCAGAAACATTATTCTTGAGAAAGACTTTTTACGTCTGGGCGAGATAAGCTGTCAAGTCGGCGGGGATTCTACGCAGTCTAGAGACTGGCCAAGCGACCAGGGAAGTCATCGACAGAGATCGAGATAAGCTGTCAGGTCGACGGGGATTCTACGCAGTCTAGAGACTGGCCAAGCGACCAGGACCAGGAGGGACTCACGAGATGGAAGCTGCACTGTTACAAAGTTATGTTCCATTAAATTGTTTATGTGCTGTTGATTTTTTTTTGACGCCACGATTTGTTGGCTGAATATTAAACCTTTATTTAAACTTATTCAATTGTGTTCTGGTGTGGTTCTCTGATGAGGTAGCAGTGTAAATAATTTAAAAAAAAGTCACTCACGTGACACTGTACTTCAATAGCAGTACTTTCATGTGTGTCATTGAAAATGTTTTTATTTTATCCCTTGAATTAATTTGTTATTGCTCAACATATACAAAGTGTAGATTTTCGTGCATTCAAGCAAAATAAAAACGATTATACTTTAAAGCTTGAAAAATCTGTGTGAATTATATTTTCTATTTAAGCAATGTACTGTTTTTCATTTAAAAAGAAAAAATGGAGTTGGGGAAAAGAATGAATGGATGAGATTGGACGCTAACGCATGGAAGTTATCATGAAATGATGTGATTCAATGATGGTGTGTATGTTTGATGGGGAGTATTCAAATAACTTAGCAAAGCTTTTATATTGTTTTACTTATTCATTTATTCCTTTGTTCCCTTTTTCTTTTCTAGTTTTCCTTTTTTGTGGGGGGGGGATGAAACGAGTTGAGATGGGAGTGTGGTTGTGTGTTAATGGGGGGGGGTGGGGGTGGGAGAGAGATTATATGAATAGAATAAGGGCACACATTTAAACAAATATGGTAATTAATTGCCCCTAAATGGCAATTAATTTCGTAAAGAATTCTCCTTTTCCCGATACATCACCAATTTGAAGTTGGCCATCGTTTACGCCTTTCAAGCAAATCAATGCTGAACATATCGGATTAATCCTAGGATATTTTTTTCGTCCGTTTACTTTTGAACAGGTTTACTCAGGCTCTCAGTATTAAATGTCATTTCCTGAGAGCCCTGGACAAATTATATGTCAAAAATACAGAGGAAATTAAACAAAGTTTGAATACGTATTACCTATGATTTCATGGATTATTTCTTTACGTTTTTTCAAACATTATATAAGCATTTTTTGTATAGATATTTGACCAGCTTAAGCAATATTACACATTTCCTTTCGAAACGAAGATAAATAATTAAAGCGGGAAAGCTAAACTACTCGTTTAGTTTGTTACTCCTGAAAAGAACCATCTCTGGAATTTGAAAAAAAAAATTATACAATTTATCTTGAAAGTTATTTTACAGCTTCAATCTTTTTTAAACATTTCATTATGAAACATGTCTTAAAATCAAATACAATTTAAGGCCTTTAAAATTGATCCAATTAATGTTAATTACAATTTCAAGGCCTCATGAAACTTCCGATGATCTTTCCCCTTCCCTCTCCACCTCCCGGAGTATGTGTATGTTGTTGCTAATCATTAAATAAGGCCTAAACAACTAAATCGTTCATGGGAAGGAAAAAAAAATCAGATATATAAATCCCAACATGAAAATACTAATAGCATCATAGTTTACGAATTCTCTGTCTGTTTCTATTTCTTAATTTCTTAGTTCTTTGTATGTCTCTCTACTATATATTTTCCTCTCTCTCTCTTTCTCTATCTATCCCCCTTTTATCGCGCTCTTTCTTTCTCTCTCTCTCTCTCTCTCTCTCTTTCTGATTTGTTCTCTTTACTCTAACAGCCAACGCACCTAATACCTCTATCACTCTGTTTTCTGAACATAGGTTATACAACTGTGGAACAAGAGAGGGCGGCAGACTGGAATCCTATCTCAAAAGTCTTCAATCATCAATAGGCATCCTCTGTGTTTCTCTTCGTCATGTAAGTATTGCTCCACATTGTATGCACTTTACACTTTCACTATTTCTCATTTTCATCTGTATAACAACCGCTATGATTCTAATATTGTTTAGTATTGTCATTTTCTATATCTAATTTCTAAATATATTTACATGTTTAGGCCTATTTTATTTGTTAACATTTCCTTTCTGTTATATTTTTTCTGCAAAATTATTTCCTTCTGCTTCATTAGTTTTCCAAACTTTTTCTTTTTCTTTTGAGTTCTCGTATCAGATTCTTTTGTCTCTGTCCCGGGTCGCTGTCTTTATTGTTGTTTATGATTGTTATCCCATTTCCTAAACACCAAATGCTCAACAGAATATCGAAACGTTGCTAAATGACTTAATTCATATTTCTTCTCTCCCATGTGTTCCTATAATGTTTTTACACGTACTTCACTGTTTCTTCTGTCTAGATTTGGACTTCAACATTTTATCAAATATTATCAAATATTTCATCAAATATTATCTTTGTTTTCGGTGTTGTTTCGATGGTACGATTTTTTAGTATGATTTATTATCGTTATTCCTTGCATGAAATTGAGAAGGTTATTTCTTTAATCACTTCATTGCTGGCTCTTTTTCGAGGGGGGGGGGGGGGGGGTTGCTACTATCGTTATACCATAAGCTTATTCACTTGATCTTAATTTGCTTTGTTTTTGTTCATTTTACATTTTACGTTTTTTTAGTTGTGCTACCACTCTTAAACCATTTCTTAATTGTACCATAGGTTATTTCTGTGTTTAATGTTGTATGCGTTTGAATATTGCCCCCTCCGCCATCTTGCTCTCCGTTTGTCTCTTTCTCTCTATTTGGGGCGTTCTTTATCTGCATCAGAGTCGGCGCTCATGGGGAGGGGGCACAATGCCCCTCTCTTTTTTCAAGGAAAGTGTTCATTTTTATTGTGCCGCTGTTCCTTTTTAATAGTTGTCCCTTCCTCTTTTATTATGTCCACTCATCAAATTTGCAAGGTGCCTTTTACTTTGACAAATGAACCTTTTCCTTTTTTTATGAATTCCCCTTTCCCGTTTTTATAACTGCGCATTTTCATTTCTGATGTATGCCTTTTTTACAACTGAATGAATGACTTATTGAGAACATTCCATGATCTTAATCATATAACTACCTTGACATGGATAAAACTTACAATCATGCACTTGTTAACAAACAAATGTTTCGAATTGTCAAAAGGATTATATAGACCATGTAAATTATTCATCATTAATGAGAAAGAGAAGAAACGAAAGGCAAAGGGGAGAAGAGAGCTAAGCAGAGCGACCGAGAAAGGAAAAGAGTTGGAGAGCAAGAGAGATAGAAGAGGGTTGATAGGGGAGGGTAGGTACACTATAGGTTAATTCATTGGTCATAGCTGTTATACATTACATATCTGTCTTTACACGGAATATAATGTATATAACAGGCGAGGTATTGTAACAGTTCTTGAATACTAAATAGGAATGGAATGAACATAATAGGGTGAAGGAAGAACAGGAATGTTAGAAGCGGAAAGAGGGAAACAAGCAAAGGAATAGAATGAGACAAAGGAGAAAGCGACGAGGGAGATAAATCTGGAGCGAGCGAGAGAGAGAGAGAGGGGGGGGAGGGAAAGAGAGAGAAAAATGTAGGTAAGAAGTATTGGCATATCATAGGAATAAATAGTTTGCTGTGTTATTATTCATTCATAATTTATTTACGTGCAAATAATATATCAACAAGATACATCAATGTAACATAAATTATTGACGTATTGTAACATTGAATTGGAATTTAAAAAAAATAATGGGTAGAAGGAGAGGAGGAGAGGGAAAAAGAAAGGGGAGAGAGGGAAGGAGAAAACTAGCAGAGGAATATGATGAGAATTATAAGGGTACAGAGGAAGGGTTAGAGGTATAGGAAGGAGAGGAAAAAAGGGGTAGGGAGAGCTGGGGGGGGGGGAGGAAGGTGGTTGAGGAAAGTCAGAAGTAAGAAAGATTGGGGACATGGCGTATTTCTATGATACAATTCGACTGCAACTCATATAACTACTTCTTTACTTTACATACAATATTGAACAGCTGTTACAAAATATGTGTTATAATTATCTGCAACAGTTGTGCAACCGTCTGAAAATCACTAAAACCCCGTTAATGAATTAGAGAAGCGAGAGGGAGAGAGAGGAGAGGTGTAGCGGTATAATGGATACGGCAACGGACTTTGGAGCAAATGGTTCGCGGTTCGAGTCCCGCAGTAATCTACATTTGTCACTCTCCACCTAGGTGTTTTGGTACCCGGTCGCGACTTTCTGTAACCTAACCTTTACCATCCTACCGCTGCAAGAAACCTATTTGCCACGCGCTAGTCATTAATATTTATGATACGCACGTACACATAATCTGATGCGATAATTTATCAAATAATGAGATTTCATTAAAAAAAAATTACAAGTGCAAAGCTATGGTTACTCAAAATAAATGACATCGCGAGAAAAAAGGGAGGCTAAAATAAACCGTAAACGAATGACGACCCAGGTCGAAACTTGTCCATAATCATTGCGACTTACTGCTTAGTCCGGAATCTGACTAACTTAATTTTGATCTCTACCACACCTCACAAACGCAAATATTAATATATACAAATATTAATATGAAGTGCTAGGATGGCTAGGTTAGGTTTACAAATGTCGCCCCCAGTCATACCGGTATAAAGCGAATGTTAATGGGGTTCGAGCTTGTGTGAGCTTGTAAAATGGCACCTAACTGGACTTCTCCCCATCGAGCGGAGTGCAGTAGCGTACGCAGGATTCCCCCCCCCCCCCCACCCTGCGTACGCGCCTGCCGGAGCGTGTGCACTTTCATGTGCGGATTAGCATTTGAATACAATGACCGGGCCATAATAATTACAGTGTATACGCGATTATAAATGTTGTATTAAGCGCTACAAGTGTGATTATTATTATCATTATCATTGTTAGAGGGTGAGATGTAGAAATATTGTAAGATAAACGCATGTATTAAATACAATCTTATCCATTTCTATCGAAATTAAATGAGATTTGTTTCGCAGGATATATGTAAAGACTGCTAACAATAATTGTTACATCAAATGGAAATTTATCAATCTCACCAGATACTGTAATAATAATAATAAGAGTTGCTGCTTATATAGCGTTATGAGCTCAATCTTCAGGAGGGCATTGTTGTCGTGAGAATACTGGTCAGAGAGAATGATCCGCAAGGTCCTTTTCGGGACCATTTCTATGTTATGGCTTGGTCGCCAGGTGATACCGGCAGGGGCGGCGATTTCTTTGCATGACCGGGGGGGGGAGACGAAATGCGAGGGATGGGGGAGCAGTGGCGTATAATGATCAACAACTTTTTTTTTTGGGGGGGGGGGGAGAAGAAAACAAATCTGCATCCCCACTCTAAAATGGTACATGCAGGCCCCGCGGAACGTTTTTCAAAGTAGGGGGGGGGGGCCTAAGTACTTTCGATCAGGTAGAGCAAAGCAAGTGGAGCGTAAATTGGCGTGGGGTCCAGGGGCAAGGCCCCGGCGGGGGTCAATGGGCGTAGCCCCATAAAGCTCAGGCGGTCAGCTGAGCATCCAGGGGGCAGAGCTCCCGGAAGCTCAGGTTTTGTAGGCATTTAATAACGGTCAGATGAGCATCCAGGGGCCCGCCTTAAAGCCCCGGAAGCTCAGGGGTTTTAGGAATTTAATCACGGTCAGATGATCTACCAGGGGCCAGCCTTAGGGGCCTTGGTGGGGTCCAGGGGGCAAAGCCCCCGGAAGCTCAGTGAAAACCGTGCCATTTGTAAATCACTAGTATCGAGTTAGAAATAAAATCAAGTTTGAATTTTATTTGGGGCGACAACCCCCAATCCTACCCCCCCCCCATCATTACACCAGCGCGAGGGAGCATAGTGAATAAGAGGGGTGAAGGTGACGAAAGTGACTACCCCCCCCCCCCCCCCCACCCCCGCAGGGTTTTTTAACAAGTTTTGTTGTATTAAAAAATTATTAAAAATAAGCAATATACCTTTTTCACATTTCACTTTTCTAGTTTATTTACTGCACACTTTGAAGAATATTATGCGAGGGAGCGTAAAAGATTTTTGCATTTTATTTGTCTAAACGCTGCACTCTTGGGCCCTCCAGATCCTAAAAGTTTGTTATAGTCTTTAGTCAGTATTTGCTATACACTTATTTTTTTCTCACTTTTTCAATTTTCAGGGGGGGACAATTCCCCCCTAAACCCCCTTAAAAAAATGAGGGGGGGGGGCGTGTCCCCCCCCCCCCCCCATCCTCCGGGATCGCCGCCCCTTGATACCGGGATGCCACACGGGAGCACATCCTTCTAGTGCATTGCGTATGAACGAAGTATGTACGGTCAACAGAGCTTCTCCAGGGATGTTGTCGTAGCCTTCAATATATACGTATACGTAGATATTGGATGATCCCTATTCCTACGTAATATGAGCCATTTTTCCTTCTGACAATTGTTCTCTTTTTCCTTTCTAAATGCCCCTTTCCCTTCTTATGAATGTTGTTTTCACTTCTAATTATGTGTTTACTTCAAATATGATAAGGTCCCTATCTTACTTTTGATAAGTGTCCCTTTTCCTTTTTGCCTTCATCGAAAGAACAATATTTGGTTTTAACATTTTTTTAATTAACTGTAAATCTAAGCATTTCAGGAGCTCTTGTCGCGCAGTAGAATATATACTTAATGTTGGATAGTTTCTGCGCTGTTATTATTATCATTAACGAATGTGAACAGCTTGTTGTATCTTATCGAGTACCCTATTTCTATCACCGCAATGCAAGGCAGTAGAGCCAGGGACAGGGTTGGTGCATAATGCCCCAAATTTCATAAGAACGGTACTGTGCCTTTCACACTAAAATAATTGCCCTTATAAACTACCATTACATGGCATCTTCAAACTTATTATCATTTGAACCCCATGAATTTGCACTTCATAGACTGCCTGGGCGATCAATTGCACTTTGTTCAAGAATAACAATATTTAGAAAAAAGGGAGAGGTTTTTCAAACTCAAGACAGAGCTTCCCTGAAATGTGCCCCTCATTTTTAGCGACTGAGAGCAAGTTTTATCTAAAATTTCCCCCAAAACTTAAAAGTTTATCATTCATTGAGTAACGCATCAAGGGTCTTATTCAGTCTTTCATTATGAGATTGTGCTTGAAACATCATAGGGATTGGTTATTTCATCTTATAATGAGACATAATCGGTCGAAATTCGAACTCACAAATTAGTCATTATTGAGACTATCGCATGCACAACTGCAAAATATAGAGCAGTGTCTTCGACCGACTAAAGAGAAAACAATCCCTGAACATGTAATAATTATACTAACATTGTTGCAGTATATTATAGCAATGCCTAAATCTGGCATGTTATTGCTTTAATATAAGTTTTTTAGGTGCCCCTCCTAACCCTAAAGTGACCTTTTCTGTAAGTGCCACTCCTCACTTTGGAAGACGCTCCACCGCCCTTGCTTTGTTTCATACCCATTTCGGTTTCGGCTTTACTGTTACATGTTCTTTAGATCGCATAACAATAATTTGGTTCGTCTTGTACCTTTTCTTTTTTTAGTCTTTCTGTTGTATATGTGTCCTCGATTATGGTTGTAAATTATTATATTTAATCATTGTTGAATACAACTTTTTCTATGGTCCTTGATTTTGTCAATTAGCATTTGTTAGGTGAAGCAGTGGCGTATAGAATAAGAAAGAAAGAGACAGAAGGCGATATAAGGAAATAAGAATGTGAAGGAGGATGAATAGGATAAAGAAGAAGAAGAAGAAGATGATGATGATGAAAAAGAAGAATATTCCCTATCCTGCCCTGTTTAAAATTGTCTTTGTTAGGTTGCATTTTATCCACCCAGTGAGAGTGGTGTGAGCCCTCCCCCCCCCCAAAAAAAAAAAAAAACAACAACAATGAATACAAATGAATAAAATTCCACTTTCAGTGCTTAGACCCATGCTACGTCATTGGAGTGAGACCCTGTGTTTTCATATAATGCTAAATAATAGTAAACATAACGATCTGTCTTCATTAACAATTAACATGACATAAGTGATTTGAAATGGTAAGTTCGCTATTTTGTTGATGTAATAATGTCTGAGAATTGCTTTCTTTCTTTTCAGAATGATGTTACTAAAGTTTAGTAGTCAAGCTTCATGTTGTATGCTGATAACACCATTCGAGTTCCAAAAAGCTAATATGTCATTTTCTGCTTCTGTAACAGTACTCCTAGTATCGGCCCATTATGGCTCAGGTTTAGCAAATGAAAAATCATGATAACCTGGAAAGGAGGTAACCCATAACACTCTTTTTCGTTTCCTCTTTATTCAACAGTCCCCAGCTAGAGGATAAATGAATTCGATGAGGCATTTGGGAAAGATTTAACATTAACATACATCTTTAGCTAGACACGAATAGGAAACGGAATCAGGGATTCTTTAATAAAACTGACATTTATCAAGGCGGTCAATGGAACAACCATCTATATAAAAACATTAAAACGTTTGGTCTTATCATAACCCTGAGGTAAAAACATTATTTCTTCATTTATATGTAAAATCCAGAGAATATGTACTCAATACACTTCTATGTCGTTGAATATTCGTCTTTTTATCGCAATTTCATTATGTTTTCTCGTTCAGGACGATTCCTCTTTACATCAGTACTGGATACGCCCACACTGATTGAGCTACAGTGCAGCTGAAACTGACTGACAGTGCATTGCAGGGCGGCGATCCCGGTCATGAAAAGAAATTTCCGCCCCTGGTGCATTACATTGTACCTGACATCATTTGTGTTTCTCACATTGGATGAGTTGAAGTGATGACTACACACTACCCGGTCAAGTTGACATGCTGCATTGTCACAAACCTGATACATACCTGATCTACTTCCTGGTATTTGTTAACCTATTTCCTACTGGAACCGCGTTATTTTTGTATTAAAGCTATGAGGAATATGTTAAATCAGTAGTCAACGTGTTAACTTCAATGAAAAATGAAGTTAAATTTATTTCATATTCATGTTTAGATAATGTAGGCCCCTGCTAACCAGCTGTATGCATTGCCATTGGTAATTATTTTATTGAATGTAACTCATGCATCATTTCCATCATCACTCCTTGTTACAGTGTTTCAAATTAAAGCAGCATGTACTTTTACATTCAAATATAGAAACACTTATGTAGAAATGTGTTCTTTGCACTTTTTTATGAATCAAGTGTAATGATCATCAACGATGTACCGTTCATACAAATCCAGCTGTTTAGGAAATGTTGTGAAATTCGTTGGAAGCATACGAATCTGGGTTGTTTCCAAAGTTGAATATGGTTTAAGGAATACGCGTCATTCATTCATTTGTTAACAATTTGGTTTGCCTTATCAGAATTTTTGAACTGTGAAATTAATTTAAATTTGCAATTTGACTTTTCCCCAAATCTTTGTACAAACATGATACTTGTATATATGATGATTTTGACGGCGAAATACTGCAGTGAATGCATGCTTATATATAGCTATTGTGGATCTTTAAACATATGTTATTTTATACGCCCTCAGCGCTGAGTACCACCCCCTCCCACACGATTAAGGGAGAGATGAAGGAAAAGAAAACAGAACGTGAAATAATACATGTAGTATATTTTAGGGTATCAGGCCTTCCGGTTTTGTCTTATTTTACACGGTTTCGTTTAATTAGGATAATATCATAATACAATGATCTATTTGTTAATGACCTTGTATTACGTTTGATATTATAATATTCGTTATATTCTCGAAGCATTAATATACAAATAATGCAGTTTACGTCAGTACTTCATATCACCATAACGTGATCAGAGATTATACTCACTGAGTCCCATGGAATGCATGTAGCTAAATAATGTACTTGTTGTACAAATGTACTATTATAAACCAATTTTTGTATCATATGTACTTTATATTTATAAATGTATGTACATGCTCACATTATATCAGTCATTATTTCGACAACTACACCTTGGATTGTTACTAGAATAGCACTATTTATTGTATTATAAATAGGTTCGTGTGACGAAAGAATTCACGAACATATACAAAATATACATACAACTGTTGGAAGATGAAGTAATATTTGCTTTTGTAAGTGATAATTCCGATATGTGTATCTTGACAGGTGCATACGAAACTCAAGTAATATTATTACTTTTAATCATGTTATTCTTTATTGATATGCATTGTACACACATATGCTGTTGATAATTGTAGGAGTGTATTCGAGTTGTTTCTATCATGTATTTATGATGGCACTTGTATCATGTATGGGGATTGCCCTATAGATGAAGTAAAATGCTTCATTTGGTATTCACACAAATACAGAACATATCTTACTCATTTAACAATTGAAATATAAAATAAAATGGTTTTATGCGGCGTATTAAAGTAAGATCAAAAGGTAAGGCTGGAAACAAACGGTTCTTTACTAGTGGTGGTTAAAGGACAAATTGTAATAAATGCAAATGTGTATGTGTTCTTAAAAAGATGAACAACTAGCAAACACATAAAAATACAGTGCAAATAATAAACATTAGTTTTATAACACCTCTACGACAGTAAGAACTTACATCTATGATATATGTACCAGAAAATATATAAACATTGAGTTAATATGGTATGGCAAGTGATAAATCTGGACCTTGATTCCCGACATTGTGGTATAATCAAACATAAATGTTATCACATATATCAGAACTTTATTGATGACTCTTTCATTATGAAGGGATGCGTTTTTCTAGCGCCACCTTGTGACTGATTTAGTAATAAACCACATGAAACACTGTGCAGTTGATACCCAGGAGACAACGTGTAACTGGTGCATTTCTTATCGTCCCTAAGGTATCACAGCTTTAACATTTTGAGAGTTGTAATCACTACACTTAAGGGAAATTCAAATTAGCAACACCGGTAATGTCACTGTGATGTAGTGATAAACAATTTTCCTATTCGTTCCAACACAAACAAATACGAACATTTCATTTATTTATTGAATGGATGACTCAAAGGAATCTTGTATTTTCAGAGGATAATAATAATAGGCTATCTGTGATGGATATTTAGCAGTGCCCCAAGGGAGAGGGCATATGGGAGAAAAATAGTAAAAAATATATGTTTTGTACACAATAATCAAGACAGTTGTCCTTATCTACGTCACAATTCACTGGCAAAAGTGCCGAGTTGAAAAAAACCTATATAGGCCTATATCATATTTCAAACTTTCGTAACTCTTTCATTATGGGTTAATAGATTAATTTCAAACTTCCGCCATTCAGATTGGTTTATTTTTGTTTACAAATGAGGATTGGATTCCCCCTCCCCTTGTCCATATTGGAGGAATGAGGTAATAAATACATTTTATCAAGAGTGTGATGGAGGGGGGGGGGGCATTTCAAGTCCGTAGATACTATCTGCGCATGGGTATACAAATGTTATTGGTACCAAACGCGTAGAGATGACAACTGACATGGGGTCATGATAGTTATGTAATCATTATTCATAGAGGCCGAGTGGATCTACAACATTATATAAATTAGAATTGGGACGGGGGGGGGGGGGGAGGGGGGACGTGAAGGAACTGATTATTCGGAAGCGCATGAAGGGGGACTTCTCAATGTTTAAAAGATCTTTTGAAAGGATTACAACCATCTATACACAACATTTGGCCAAATTAGTTTTAGTAGGTCACGACTTGGCATATATTCTATTTTTTTTTTTGGTGCTAGCCCAATAAAACATTTTCCATCATATTCAGCCAAACTCAATCCGGGTTGGCCAAACTGTCCTATAATCAACGGCACGAAATAGGGATTGTTGTCGAGCGCCCTCTTCCTATGTTCATCACAATAGAAATATTAAGCCACGATTATATTTTAGAAAATAAAAGACATGTGACCAGTTACCGCATAACCACAAAAATTAAACATGGTGAGATTTTAAGCTAGAGGTCATTCAAGATAATTTTTGTTAGCAGGGTCAAGTTTCAGTTTTTAGCTCTCCTTCTTGTCACCAATACATTCAAGATCAGAGTGCTTGGATAGACTGCACAGTTTGTAAACGCTTTTTTAAAAGATCAGTACAGAAAAGAATGAAGAAGTTTTGGGATGCGTTATGGCTGAGTGGTAGAGCAGTGGCCTCAAAACCGGTAGGTCACGGATTCGAAACCAAGTCAATCTGTAGATGCCCTTTCTTTTTGCAATGAGTGCCCTTTTATGTCAGTGCACCCCTACTTTGAAAGCCTCAGCTGCCCCTGCCTCGCAACATAGATACCGTCCCGTCAAGAATACACGTTTTTATACTGCTCATCCATGCGAGTGAGGTATTGTTAAATTTCTTTTATTGTCCTCAGTTCAACTAGACTTGTTGACGTTAGTTATATTAGAGGGAGTTATACCCCTTACAATTACCCCCCAAATGCATACACTTTGTCCTATCTCAAGTTCCCCTTTCCCTTGTAAGAAGTATCCCTTCCCCTTTTAACAAGTGCCATTTAAACCCTCTGATAAGTGCCCCGTTTATTTTGACACGTAGCCCCTTTTCAATAAGTGTCTAAATCCTTGTGATGTGTGCCCCATTCTTTAAAAAAAATAAGAGCCCTTCCCCTTCCAATAAATGCCCCTTTTTTCTCCGATAAATGCTCTTATTGAAATATAATATGTGCTTCTTTTTCTTCAACGAATGCACCTTTTCTTTATAATGAGTGCCCATTATCTTTTAGTTTCCCTTTTAAATAATAGCCCCATTACTTTTTCATAAATACCCCTTAATACACCTCATATAACACCATTTTATTTGGACACGTGGCCAATTATCACTTCTAATAAAAACTTGTTTATCTTGTGACATGTGGCCCTTTTCTTTTATTATGAGAAACCTTTCGCCTTGTCATAAACGCCCCTTTTCAGCACTGTTGAATGCCCCTATTAAAATGTTATAGGTGCTCCTTTTTTCGACAAATGCCCCTTTTCCATTCTCACAAGTGTCCCTTTTCCTCTAAGAAATCATAGAATACCACTTATTGACGTGAAGTAGCACTATGGTAGTAATAGCTTTATTAAGAACTACAACCGTATAAACGCCTTTTTTCCCTTCTTTTCTTGTGGGTGAATTCGTTGGGTGAGCGCGCTTGCATGCACTCGATCAAAGGTATATTCACGACGAACAGAATCTGGGGGGTGTTTCATAAAGCTGTTCGTAAGTTACGCACGACTTTACGCACGACTGGAACATGTTCTTGGGTGCTAATCAGATTCTCAATCATTTACATGTAGCACAAGAACATATCACCAGTCGTGCGTAAAGTCGTGCGTAACTTACGAACAGCTTTATGAAACACCCCCCTGGTCTATTTATTATAGGCTATGCAAAATCGATTCCTAGTTTCTCGTCCGGATTTCGAAAATGAAGAGTGGGTGTTTCTTTTCTTATATAATTGATATTTTGATAAGATGACCGCTCATATACAAATACAATAGCCATGACTCCCTGGGGTAAAAATATTAGTAAAATCAAACGTTATTTAAAAGAAATACAATAATTAAGTAGATATATATAGAGTCTGAACTATAACATATAATAACAATTAATATATATTTAAGTAGTTCATAGATAGTCTCCAAAATATTACAAAAGATAAACAAATCATAAACCCAACACCATAATAGACTATTTGTCATAATCTTGTCCCTATTTTGATATTTCTTTAGTTCATGAATGAGTAGTTATGTGCAATGTTGTTTTATTATTGTAAAGCGCATTGTTATTTTCCCTCAAGAAGAAATGGGCTATAAAAGCCTAGGTTAATAGTGTTATTATTATTTATAAATCATCAGTACTATGCCTTTTCTCTTAAAATTGTTTGAGATCTACATCTAAGGTATCACCGAATTATTTTTTCATCTTAAAATAAAAATATAACGTAACAAGAAACCACAAAGAGAAGGAGGCGGGCGCCAAAATAATGGTTGCGGGGGCGAAAAGCCGGGAATCATTTTTACTTGGCCTTAGTGTTGAAGAATAGAAAAGCAGCAAAGTCCCCTGAAGAGAATAGCTCTTCAAATGGTTCACGCGTAATTAATTCCTTGTGTAGTGTAGTGAGGTAGTGATAATATGTTTATCTTGACATTCGTTTTCATAACTATTCGATACATGACATTTCTTTCGGTTTTGGCATACAGAATAACTGGTACACAATGCCAATCTCTCTCTCTCTCCCTCTTTCCACCATCCATCCAGTCATTCAATTTCTCTCTTTCTCTCTCTCTGTCTCCCAGCCCTTCTCTCTCTCTCTCTCTCTCTCCCTCAATTGATATTTTAATTTCCCTCCTATTAACATTCTTTCTCCCCCTCGCTCTCACCCACTCACTATTAAGACGAACACTTGCTGGTGAATAGGGACACAGAGTCTACAGAAATTAAAGAGGTTCATTAAAGCAACTTATTGAACGTACAACTTTTAGGAAGACAAGGTGAACTTCAAAGGTTAGCTTTGAGTACAATATACAGCCCTACAATATGGAACCGTTAAATGGCAATCACATGGCAGATAAATTCATCAGTACCAGGCTCAATAATGGAAACTGAATTTAAACCCCGGGCCATACACCTGCCTTCACCCCCCCCCCCTCTCCCCCTCTCTCTCTCTCTCTCTCTCTCTGTCTATGTCTCTCTGTCTCTGTCTCTCTCTGTCTCTCTCTCTCTCGCTGTACAATCTGAGAAAAAGACATGCCCTCTTAAAAGAGTCACACCAAGAAGCAAAAGTGTATTGAATTGATGCAAAATTCATATCATTGCGAAGGGGAAGCCATACTGATCAAATACAACAAATTTCCTCTTCAAAATATGTTTGGGGCCCGCAGAAATCAACTTTAAAAAATGTTAGTTTTGAGATCCAGATTTACTGCCTTCAGCAGTCCTTCGTATGACGTCACTATTGTGACGTCACACCCTGGACACGGCTGTCTAGCTGCAGACTCCGGTATGCGGCCGGTACCGAGCTGTTTGTCCAGGGTGTGACGTCATTATTCAGAGCTCGCTACGCTCGTGTGTTTGGCTTACGTTCGGGGGCGCTTGGGGGTATGAGAAGGGTCTTGAAAATTGCATTTTACGCCTTTCCATGATATCTATATGATTTCTCAGCAAATTATTCGTGTTTTTCAAGAGAAAATCTTTCCATCCATATGTAATTTGTTCTAATTATCAGTTGTTAGTAAATTTTCTTTGTGTAGCTCCTTAAACCTCCACCCACTCCCCCTCCCCCTCCCCCTGAAGCTACGCCACTAATTTACAACATTATCTAGCTTACTCCAGACAGTCAGTCTTACAATAAACAAAATGATATATAATATTTAAAAAAACACCTTTGGAAATAGGATGAGGAAGGAAGCGCTATCTATGTAATGAAGCGGAAGCATAATTATGTTGCTTAATTAGGGCAGAATATGGAGCAAGTTTTGTTTTGGTAACCAATAACTGCAGTTAAAAATTAGAAGTAAAGTTTAGCTACTTGATTAAAAAAAAAGATTGTGGTCACGATAACCTTCTAGTGTAATTGATTACACTAGAAAATACATCTCAGCAGTGTGCAGATTAATATCTCTACAGGAAATTAAAACATATTTTATTTCTTAATGACACCTACAGGTGTAGAATGTCATGACTGCAAACACATAAAAAAAGAGAATGAACTCAAAGTCATTGTCAATTTCTTTTATTGCCTCAGATAGAAATCATGCTCAGATTATGTAGAGTACCATACAGTATGTGAATAAATATATGATACTGTTATTTTATACATTCAAAGAGAGATAGAGAGAGAAAGAGAGAGAGAGAGAGAACGGGAGGGAGTTAGAGAGAGTCGGAGAGAGAGAGAGAGAGAGCGTGCGCGTAGCCTGTGTAGAAAGATTCTACAACACACATTTCTTTCTTGAGGGAAACAAAATACATGACCTTTATCGAGAGGTGACCACGAGTACAGGTTTGACAACGGTATATGTATAAATATAGGGTAGATGATCCACAATGCGTATGAAATGCCTAATGTTGTTTGCGATTGTGTTAATTGAGGTTTTGGCTTAGTCAAATCCTACCAGTAAAAACGTACCATAATATATTGTCTTTTTTGCATTGCTTTAATTTTTTGGCTAAAGCAGCAGGAAAAATAGATATAAAGGAATTATTAGTATGCGCTAGGCGCATCTACAGATATGGCAGAAAGTATTCCTATTGGTTGACCTACTTATCATGCTTATATAAAACATATTTTGATTGGTAGGGTCCATAAAAATGGGCGTGTCAACAGTGGTCAAAGATAAGATAGAGGCGGTCCTTCAAGAGATAACACAGGGATAAAATGATGTTCTGGGGTGGTATTCTGAACATTGTTGTAAGTTTTGTGTTATCTTTTGTTGTATCTTCCAGAGATAACACAGCGCTAATATTGTTGTAAGTTGGTATTCTGAACATCATTTTATCCCTTTTACCTAGGATAAGTGCCCTTTTTAAATTTGAAATGTGCTCGTTTACTTCATTTCCCATTCTTAGTAGTGCTTCTGTTCCCTTCCAATAAATGCGCATTTTACTTTGACATGTGCCCCTTTTGCTTTGTAATTAATACCCTTTTCCCCTTCACATTTGTGCCCTTTTTCACCTCTGATAACTGCTCCTTTTATCGTGACAAATGCCCCTTTTCCTTTGTAATAAATTTCTTTTCCCTTTCTTCTTAGTGCCCATTTCCACCTTTGATGATGGCCCATTTTTGGGTGCGAGAAGTGCCCTTATTCGCCTCTTAATGCCTTTTAATTTGATAAAGCCCCTTTCTCTTTCTAATAATTGGTATTCCCTTGCTGATCGGTGCCTTTATCCAAATCTGATATGTGCTACTTTAACTTGAGAAGTGCCCCTTTCACTTTTCATAAGTGCCCCTTTTCACCTCCGATAAGTGCCCTACTCAAATCTAATAGGTACCACTTTTACTTTGACAAATTAATTATTTCCTTTGTAATAAATGCCCCATTTACATCTCTAATGAATGCCCCATTTAGGTATGACAAGTGCCCTTTTTCCTTCGTAATACATGTCCCTTACCCCTCTTTTTCAGTGCCCCCTTTCGCGTGCGAGAAGTATCCCTTTTAATGTTTCTGATGACTGCCCCTTTTCCTTTCCAAGTGGACCAAATGGAGTATTCTCGAATTTTATATTTTTTAAATATCTAACAAGACAGCAACTTCAATAGAATGCTAGTATTCCTTTTGTAAATTATTTTACATATTTCTTTTCTTAAAGGTCTATACTCTAACTGAGGAAAGCATCTCCAATAGGACATTAACGATGTTACAGTCCTATACTTTAACCTATCATAAATACTACAAAAACTATGTAATAGCACAATTCAAAGACTCATGCATACACAGAGAACACATCAGCAACAAACAAAATATTCAGCCTTCATATTCATGACTCCCGTCTCATCTATCTACCCCACCCCATTCACTGATCTTTTTTTAATTAATTTGATTCGTTTCGAATTAGAAGGTCAATAAAATGATAACAATGATATTGAATTATTACACGTAATTATTTTAATATTTGTTTATTCATTCATTCAGCCTTTTATGTAACATTAATATAATCAAAACACAGATTGCAAAATGATGTTACAGTCCTATACTTCAACCTATCATAAATACTACAAAAACTATATAATAACACAATTCAAAGACTCATGCATACACTGAGAACACATGAACAACAAACACAGAACTGGGTCTCCATGATAGATAATATCAGGATTTAACCACAAAATTTTTCCTGATTACCAAGAAAAAAAAAGAGAAAAAAGGAAAAGCTATAAAAGAAAAAAAAAGGATTTATGAAAATACTCTTTACATCAGGTGAAATATTGGAAATTAGAAGCTTATAGTTCATCCTCGTCTGTGATTGACATCCTTCCTCATGGCAGATATTTCTTCAGATAAGACCCAAAAAATAAGAATTCACTTTCATTTCAATTTTGATGCACTGTATTTCCTTACTCATTTCCGGGATCAGCAGGAGTTGGAGATGTATATATTTAGGAGGGGCAAGGGGCCAATTCACCCCTCGTGACAAGTTTCCGACCAGGAAAAAGCCTGGTAGCACGCAGGTAACGAATCACTGTATTAAAGCCACGCTGTCCTACTTGTAGCTACTTGCTCCCTCTATATAGAAAACAATACCTAATCGGTGACCATTGGTCCCCCATGATCCTCTTTTTTAATGTTAATTGAGAGCTGAGTTGATGAGATAACAACCTGTCCAGTGACCTTGCAGGGCGGTCTAATCCCTCCTATAAACTTGTACAGATAAGCTTTAAAGCGAAGAAACGCATGACGTGAAGCCGAGCATGATATTGGTCAACTGACTAACCTCACTTAAAGCCACACTGTCTTACTTGTAGCTACTTGGTCCCTCTTTTATATAGAAAACTTCCCCAATCGGTGCCTGTTGGTCCACCATGATCCTCTTTTCCTTATGTTAATTGAGAGCTGATTTAATGAGATAGCCACCTGTCACAATGACCTTGCTGTCTAGCTGCATGGCTGGTCTGATCCCTTCTGGCTGAACTAGTACAGCCAACCGTTAACCCTAATAAGGCCGGGCTATTTGAAGTCTTACTATGGCCCGGGGGGGGGGGGCATTATGCCCCCCCCCCTAAGATCATTTCTTCCTACAATTCATCTATTTTAACTCCCAAAGCAACCACCTAAACTTTTAACAAGACCCAATAACCAATGTTTGATCTATTTTTAGGAAAAATGACATTTCCATATGTTTTGTACACAAATAACAAAAATGAGCGATTTTCGGGCTGACATGGAAAGACAAAAGGTCACGTGACCTTGTAACTGTAGGTCCAATTTTTTATTGTTATTTTTTTTTAAAGATGCGCCATCCATATGCGTTCTCGAACAATCAGAAAAATCGTGGAGGGGGGGGGGGCATAATGGCCCCTCCCCGGCCTTATTAGGGTTAAAGAGAAGGATGAGTTCTGGGAAAGAGGTAACAAATAATTTGTGAGCGTTATCATTGTTATTATGCAAGTGTGAAAGAACATCAGATTACACATGTTCCCTGAAAAGCATGGCTCTTCAAATGCCTTCATATTCTAAATATGTCATGTAACATCGTAAAAATCAGAACGGATTTTAACGCCACGTGTTCGTGTAGTCCCATGTACATCTTTCTGTGTACAGTGTTTGTAACTTTACCAAGACTTGGCCAAATTTCTTATCATGTTGATGAATCCAGAACCTTGCAATACACACGAATACTAAGATGCTAGATGATCAACCTTTTCTGGTTGATTCCACACCGTTTCTTTCACAATGCAATCGCATGACCAGAACTCAACTTCATCTTTAAGCCATTTTTGGGGGTGATGCCCCTCCCCTCCCCCGGTAACGCAAACCAGGACCCCTCCCTCTTGAAGCATATTGATCATAGTTGAAATGTGGGTCATTGCCCAGGGAGGAACTGGTATAATAATTGTATTTCATGAACTGTATCCGATGTTCAACTAGACTTGCTGACGCTGTGTAGTATTACTTCCTCATGCATAGGCTGCTGTATGTCTCTCTCTCTCTTCGTAATAGGGAGTGGGCTTTTGGGAACTTTCATACTTTCTAAACTCGAGCAAGTTACATCGCATTTGGCGAATGGGGAGATTTCAATGCAAGCATCCAGACTCTCTTGAATTCGGCTATAGAATTATGATTCCAACGACCCTTGTTAAAGTTTATTTTCACAGCTTACACCAGTTTGAGCCGTTTACAGAACGTCGTACGCGTCAGACTGGGTTTTAGTTCATATAGTATTATAGATAGATAGATAGATAGATAAATGGTATTTATTGATTCATTTCCATGTATCGCAGTAACTGAATTGTGCATGAATAAAACATTGATGGTGAAGACAATTATACATTTCAAGTGATATCATAATAAAAAGTAACTGAATTGCACATGAGTAAATTGCTGGAAAAAGGCAAGTATACATTTCAAGATGTCACACTACAATCTACATAATTATGAAGAGGACAACATCAGTTGTTTATACGTTATGTACTATTCAATTATCATTACTTTGAAGCAACTCATCCTGTGCGCAAACTGAAGCCTTAAAGGTGGTGAATTAAAGGCCCCACTGATTTTATTTTTCCCTCCTCAGTTCAGTTCAGTTTTATTTATCATTTCCAACAGAACAGTAATTTTGACAAGGAATCAGATATGCAATAAACATTCAATAATATAAAACATTTTACATGGTTTAAAGTTATGAAATGGAAAGTATACATAAATATCCAGTATAATGTGTTTTTTAAGTTTGTTAAAGACTTAATAGCCTAACAATAATGGATAGTTTTGTATGACACATATCCACCACTCAGGGAGTTCAAGGCGCCCCAATACAAATCCTGCTAGGCTATCGATTTCAGTGCTTACTGAATTTAATGAATCCCTTCCTTCCGGTACTTATTCAACACATGGGTGGAGAGAGGCAAATGAAGGTCAAAAGCGCCGCGGTGGGACTCGAATCGCGAACCAAGTGATTCACAGTCAGACGGCGTTTGCACTATACCACGACACCTACACAATTATAATTATATTCGTTTACATTCACATCAAGGGTAGTTATATTGCCCTGGTGCCATGTGACCTAAAACCGTGTGCAAAACTGGCTATAAAGGAAACGCGTCAATCAGTCTGATTGGTTGCTTGAAGCGATATCATTTGCATAATACCATGTAGATGTTTTATTGGGCGTTGAAAATTAACTGTCTGGTGTTAATATCTAGCACAGCGAATTTAGCAACTATCAGTGCCGCATAAAGTCTTCTTCATGAGCGGTTAACAGGTCTTCCGAAGATCGAAGAAATACGTCCATCTTACCTGCGAAGGAACACATTCTTGCACTGACACAATTTTGTATTATTCTCATTTCATGAAGAGGAAATCATTATAAAGGACTACTATTTATCAACATTTCTGCACATGTTTACGTTTCATACTTTACTTTAAAAATAGGCCTGGTAAAGTCCTTTTTGTGTGTCATCAATCTCAGCCAAGATTGTATGTCTGGTTGCCAATAAACCTGCCGAAATACTGAACCTGTTACTAATGAAGAAAGCTGAAAGAAAGCTACATTAGCCCATTGCTCAGCTTTGTCAGGTCAATCTTCACTAGATTCTACAATCATCAACTTCACTGGTCAGAATCCAACATCCAACTTAAGTGAGTACATCTCGAAATGTATGTAGATCCCTAACTTCATTTGTCTCCGATATGTACATGTATATGTATATGGAGAGCATATTCCGAAAGGTGATGAATACACTTTTGACCGTAATTGATTTTCCTTCATAAATATACGCGTCAAACACAATAGGAAGCAATTGCACTTTGTAGTGCATATTAAAAACATGTATGTTGAAAGTTAGTCCATTTCGATAACAAATTTTCGTTTCATTCCAAAGGGGCTACATTCAAACTCGTTTTATTCCGAACGGAGTTGATTCCATTGGGGGCGATAACGAATTTGTTCACTAATTTTAATCACGTTTCCTATTGCTAAAAGCCTCGGTCACAGATCCCATTACGAACTGGTACGAACGCCGTACGAACGATTTTCAGACCATTTCGTTAGATCATCTTAAGAAGGCCGTACGAAACTACCGTTCGTAATTCGTTTGTAGACCGTTCGGAAGTTCGCAGACTGGTCGATGGTCTTGTCCAAGATTTTGTTAAACCTTGTAAGAAAACCCCTCTTCGTAAGGCAGCTATACGAGCGTTGTAATAACAGCGTAAGAACAACGCACGATCTTCGTACATTTCGTAGGGTCGAAAGGCAATTCTAGAAGCCTCAAATTCTTACGATGATCGTAAGAACGCCTTAAGTTGTTCATAGTGGAGGGCTCTTACGGTGTTCTTAATAACTCCTAATGAACGGAGATTCGTATGGCCTTCGTACGACCTACTCTTGACGTGCGTAAGGCGTTCGTAAGGTGCTCGTAAGGTGTACGTACACAATTTATGCAATTTATGCAGCGCTTTTTTGCAGCCCGATAAAATATACAACAAATTGTAAGATATCTTCTAACGAATGATTTGAGAATGCCGTCAGTTACACGTATGACCATCTTGTGAGAACAACAACTCGTAAGATGGCCGTAAGCCTGACGTAAGAAGAACTCAAGGCATCCTTAAGGAAAAAACAAGAAAATCTAAACGGCGTTCGTACGAACGCCGTATTAAGGACTTAAGCATCTTTGCCACATCTACGAATCTCTACGAACTCTGGAATTCGTACGAACGCATCGTTTGTACGAACCTTTGTGACCATAGCTTTAAGTTTCATGATTTTTAATGTATACGGTGCGGCGCAAAATTGCATTTACTCTCTAAAATAAATCGAGTGATCACGGACGTCACTCCTCTGGAGAGTGAAAATGTAGTGAAAATAGAGTGAACATTCACTCTTTTCTTCTTAGAGAGCACTCTAAAATCAATCGATTTTCACTCCTAAACAAGTGATCACGGACGTCACTCCCAAGAAAGTGAAAATAGAGTGAACAATCACTTTTTTTTTAAAGAGAGTAAGTTTAAAATATCATATTATTTCAACGATCTTTTTAGATTAAGCTCTTTTTTAGACGAAACATCTAAAAGCGCTGTTTCCAGAAGATTTTGTTTCTTCAAAACCAAACAACCATCAACAAACAGTAAACAGTTAAACGCAACTTCATTCTTAATAAAGGAGCTTAATCTACATAAATCAGAATCATGAACATTTCTGAAATTATATAATGTATTAATTGATTTGTTTAAAGATGAGAAACATTATATGAGGCAATATACCTATGATATATACGTAGAAGAGGTTGTAATACCTTTCTATATACAATAATAACTTAAAAGTCCTTTATAATGAAATACCCGCTAAAATGTAGCACCTTCTGGATTGAAACTCTCCGTTTAACGAAGAATGAGTTACATACATGTATATACATGTATGACATATATAGAGAAAGAGAGACGGACAGACACATATACACACACACACACACACACACACAGAAAAAACATACAGACTAAGCGAGAAAATGAAAAAGACAGTGGGAGGAAAAAAGAATGGATCCGACTATCTGTTTGATGATCCAATAAAAATGTGATATTCGTGGATTGGGATGATGAAATATATGTACTAAGAGCCTTTGTTTTCATTGATTTGAACATAACCTAATAACAAGATGACACAACAAAGATGACGCAGGAAAATGAGTAATGAATGCAAGGCAATGAAATCAAGATATATGTAAGTCTTTTTCGCGTTGTAATCACACACAGAGAAAAAGAGGTTTAGATTTACTCCCTATAGGGAGCAAAGGCTTGTCGCATAAGTGACACCCACAGTGAGTAAATTTACTGCCCAATGTACGGAGTAAATTTACATTCCACAAGAAGGTGTAAATTTGCACCCCAAGGTTATGATTTTACTCCCTTTAAGGAGTGAAATTTGCACCTAATGGTGCTTAATTAACACCTTTTGGTTTCTTTTTCATGAAAAATGGGTTCAATTTTACACCCGTGGGGTTGAATTTTATACCCTATATGATCGATTCCATACCCTGTGGGGAGTAAATCTACACCCTTCTTATGCACATCATCAACCAATTAATCATCCCTCGAGCAATCAATCATCTATGCTACGTAATCACCTAACAGTCACTGCTCTAAAGAAATCTCGAGTTACACAACAGTAAGTGTGAGCTCAACTCAAGTACAGACTGCAAGAAAGAACTTAAAGTTAGCCTCGGTGAGGCTGGCCTGGTATCGGATCAAATGTAGTTGAAATATATAAACACACAATCCTGCCTTCCCGAATATCTTCCCTTTACTTACACGCATAAGAAGGCAATTATGTACTAGTTAGTAAAACAACACTTCTGCTAATTTCATTAAATTATCAAATATAACCTTCGGCACATTCCTTATTCTTGATCAGATAACTTTCACACAAATAATATGCCCAAATGAAACATGATAATTCCCCCAACATGACTAAAATATGTAAATGATGCTAATGTTTCCTCATTTGACAGTAACTATATCGACACGATGCGCCATGCGTATATGCAATCCAATCAGAACTCGTCTGACTTAAATAGGGTGTAAAATTACACCCTTCAAAAGACTATTCTGTACACCCTTGCGTATTTCTGTGTTTTACTCCTAAAAGGGGAATAGGGGGAGCCCTATTTTTCCGATTTCGTTTTACTCCCCGAGAACACCTTTTATTTCTCTGTGTGCACGAAGGAGGCACACAACGGTAAATCTGTCAACTAAAAATGAAAACAACTGCATATTCTCTTTGCATATAATTTTTCAAAAATGTGATAAGATTTGCTGCGTATATTTAAATGAAAAGATCACCTTTCGTGTTGTAAGGTATCAAAGTTTGGATCAAGTAACACAAATCTTTGCTTTAAAAAGCAAACATAATGTATTGTCTGTATATCATGATTTTACACAGCATTATGGAACCTGTGCAAGAAATCGATCTAATATCTTAATATTAATATTTTCTATTGGAAGTAAGAAATAAGAAATATTTGTGCAATATACAGCAAATTGCAATGAAGAATACGATGTATTTATCCCCTAATTAGTTTGAATTATACACTTTTTGTCCAAATAAAAAAATACCCTCAGATTTATGTTTTTAATGTTTTAATCGATACCATTCTCTAATGTATTCAGATTATATGCATGTGTTTGTGGAGTGCCTGGAGATGAATGATCGCGTTCGCCTGCCGAGGCTATTGTGTTTTGGTGGTCGGGGTGCGGATTGCGTGCATTAGTCGTTGCTGGGCTGGACGAGCATTATAGCTTGCCCGGTCTAGTGGCGGCTGATGTATGCGGTCCGCGTTCTGGCTATTGGAGTGCAGTGTCCCTCGGCGGGCGAGTGTGAAAGCTCGTTGGTATTTCCGTTCGATTTCATTTGAGTGCATTGCGGAAGTGACCTATTGGTATCTCATATTAGTATGTGAATGTTTTTTGGAAATTTGTATTGTAATTCATGTTCATTTCAGTTTTTAACTGCCAGACACGAAGATCTTAATAAAATCCATGTTTCTATCTTATCTATCTATCTATCTATCATATCACTAGCTGAAGACATAGTTCTCTACTAAAGCACAACAAAGAAACTCTTTTCATTTCGAAGCCCCCATCCCCCGCACACACACTGATAAAAGATAATTGCTACATTTCCATGATGAATGCAGCCCTGCTGACATACAACATTTATTTATTGTCCCACTATAAAGAAGCTATGCTGTTCATAATAAGTTTCTTAAACTTTACTTTTGTTCATTTCCCCCAAAGGTATGGCGGCTCATGGAGGTATTGCCGATGACCTTCTCTCCAAGTTGGCTGAAGACATCGAGACGGGTGAGCAGATGGAGGCCTTAGGAAGAACACTCGGACTCAGGGTCGCAGACATCAATAGATACACAGAAACCAACAGGATAGAAGGACGGGTGACTTGTAAGGGAACACGTGCTATGCTGTTTGACTGGAGACAGACCGTCGTGCCTTGCGACCAGCATCTCAGACTGAAACAAGCTCTCATTGACGCTAAGCTGGTCATGCTTGCTGATACACATCTCAAGGGGACACTAAGTGATCCAGGTGGGTCTATCAGTGCTAGAGTCCTAACAATCACTTCCTTCATCCGTTAATTGTTTTAAAAACGTACATTTAAGGCAACATCTATTTATCCCTTGGGTAGCGAGGGTCTGGGAACTGACGAGGAATTGGCACCAAATTTGAAGATGGTATATGACATGGTAATATTATTTCATTTTCCTTTACCCCGTGCCTCTCTCTCCCTCAATTTTTGTTTGAAAAAGTTCTTTATTAAAAAGGGAAAAATAAACCACAGATTTTCAATATCGATTTGGAGAGAAAGTTTTCCTGACTAATCTATACTAGTCTAACCAAAGATAACAGCAGCGTTCGATGTGTTACTTCATGGCAAAGAGGCAAATCGTCGGAATCCATGTATTTCGCGCGCACATGCACATACACACACACATTATACACTCACACAACACACTCACAATCTCATACACAAAGATCGTTTAAAAAAAAAAATCATTTTAAATTTTACTTAAAGATTTTTTTTTTCCTAGTCAAGCATCGCGTATGATTGCGGTCTCCTGCACTTATTCCACAGATAGTTCGGATAATACTTTACATTTATAATAATATGTTATACAAATATTAAATTTCGTTAATATATATTTATATGTAATAAAAACATTTTGACATGCAGTTATTGTTGTTTGTATATTTTGTATTATACCTAAATATGTTTATATGTTTTTTTGTTATTCAGGTATTATATTTGGAAAAATGCAGAATTTAAAAAAATCAAATCAAAACAAAAATCCCCCCTAAAAACTTGCGAAGGGGTGATATATCATGTGATTGCAATAATATATTTGGTGTTATATATGCTTGTATCATTCCAGATATCTACAGTAAGAAGATCTCGCCATCATTGACTGTTCAGCGATGCCGCGAAAAGTTGGAGAATAAGTACCGAAATCAATTGTGCAAAATTCAAATGAAACCGTGGGATCAAAGTGATTTTGCTGAGTTCAAAGATATACACCCGGTTGTCACAGTGGTGACGAAGGACGCCCGTGGACAAGACACGAAAAAGAAGGAAATGCTCAAGGATTCTATTGCTGAAATATTTTCAACTAAAGTAAATGGAGAACTGCCAGCTCGAATCCTCATTTCGGCCCCTGCTGGACGAGGAAAGACCACGGCTGTTGCTAAGATGGCTAACGACTGGGTTCACAGAGAAAAGGGGTCAGCATTAGAACACCTGCCACTTCTGTTTGTTGTGAAATTCCGAAACACAAGTCAGCTTACATCGATCGGAGAAGCTATCAAAACCCAGCTTTTGAGTGATGTTGATGATCTCACACCAGAGGGTCTGGAGAGTTTCATTAGAGAGAATCAGGGAATATGTCACATCATACTAGACGGGCTAGATGAGTATGCCGGTATTTCTCCTTCAAACCGGAGCTTAGGGAGCAACATTGTCAGTGTCATCCGCTGGGAGGAATTTCCAGAGTGTAGAGTCCTTGTAACAACGCGCCCTCACCTAGAGAACTTCTTCAATCAAGCGGAGCTTCCAAGGGTATACACAAAGATGTGGATCGAAGGATTCTCGCAAGAGATCTCACGAGAGTACATCGACAAGTTCTTTGCTTCGACCTCGAATCCTTGTAATGGACAACATTTGAAGGATTATCTTGGAAAAGAACCACTTATTGATGAACTTGTCAAGACACCCCTATTTTGTCTCATGATCTGTCATGGAGTGAGGGCCTACTTAACAGTGATACTACAACTCAAACAGAATTGCTGGACAGGGTGAATGTTTTTCTAATGCACCATGCAAACGCACGATCAGAGTCAAGAGTAAAAATCACACCAAACAAGTTAAGGAAAATAATTTATCAATTAGGCGAAGCTGCCCTTACTGGTCTGCTAGACGATGCTAAAAAACTAGTCTTCACGCCTCGTGATTTCCGTAAAGTTCCCGCAACCCTTGATAGGGCATGTGAGCTTGGGATAGTATCCAAGACGACTGTAACATCTACACGACTTCCTCAGTCCAATGAGATCACTTCCACTACCATTGAGTTTTATCACAAACTCGCCCAAGAACACTCGGCTGGGAAATTCCTCGCTGATCAAACACACCGCTTTATGTTACGTTTGAAGATTTCCAAATTGGACAGAGTACTGCCCGAGATCAAAGCAAACATCGGTGACTACGAGAATCTTATCCGATTCGCTGCTGGCACGGACAACAGCCTCTGTATACGAATAATGAAAGCGCTCCTTAAAAACAGCTTTTTGGATGAGAGCGAGCGTTATCGCATTCTCCTTGACTGTTCATCAGAGACCAAGGGTACTCAACAAAATGTATCTTCGTTGGTTCAAAGATGTGTCAATGCAGAGAGGATTGTTCTGAAGTCACCGACTGTCTACACCGTAGTTGGGATGCAAAATCTTCCAAAGCAACTTAAACGTCAGGTATGCACATTTTCATTTCACACAATATGTTTACATTAAAGATTTCATAAAGATTGTTTACATTTTCATTTCCCTGCTGCTACTATGAGTCAAATGGCTAATATATTTTGTGTAAATGTATTCTTATTCATAATTAACCGCATCGTGATAAATCTTACTGCATGATACAACGATCAATACGTACGATACATAGTCATTATCAGTCCATGTTTGCCCAACGACGGCCTCAATCAAGGTACTGCATAACAGAAACAAGAACAATAATTAGAAACAAAATAGTAACAAAATACAAAGTTCGTAGGGTCTATTCATTTAGAGAAAAAGAGATCAACTAATGAATGTTATTTAATTCGTATAAGCCTTTTAAATCTCCCTAACTTTTTATGATTACAATAGGTTAGGACTATAAAGTTCGAGGGGTCTACTTTAACTACCGACGTGACGAGTGGACTATGGTCATGCCTGGAATCTTTTTCGGAGCTACGTACTCTCACCATATCAGAATCCTCTCTCAGTTTCTATCCATCTCCCCCTGAGCTTGAGTCCGTCACAAAGCTGTCAGCTGAGAGAGTGACGTCACAAAGCTATGAAGGTCTGCTCTCATCGCTCCCTGGCTTGACACATATCGATATCACTATCGATGATGCAGAGAGAGACATACCTCAGATCACGGCTGGTCTTCGTCGGACCGGAGGACAGAAGCTCACACGCATCAACCTTACAGCACCGTCATCACTCCAATCAGATGAGAACATTGTTGTTTCTAGAGAGTCGGTGAGAGGACTGGGTCGTCTGATCAGAGAACAAACCAAGGACCTGCAGCGGCTTTGTCTGTCCGGGATGAAGTGCTTGGACGCAGAAGACTTGGTTGAACTTGTCGAGTCGTCATCATATTTGAAAGCATTGGACAGTCTGCATTTTCAGTGAGTTTGAGTAGATGTTCATACATTTATCAATGAAATTAAAGGAGACAAAGTTAAACAGAAAATCTAAATGCAAACTATAAAAGGCAAATAATAGGATTGTTTTTATGTGCTTTTGTTTCATCAAATTATATTGAGTATGTTCAGATCTTTGAACGAATTATGAACTATTAATTTAAGATCAGTAAATACTATCAAAAAGTTCGTGCGATAATTTCCCATGGGAATACTCTATATTCCGCCCTAGCCAGCTTGAGGGCTTGTCGCGGGAGTTGGAGTGGTGTGGGGGTCTTGGGGTATCACTATCATCTTTTTCTTATGTCTTTACTTATTTGCATCCCATACTGACAATACGGTTGTATAAACATTTACACGTTTTAGGCAGTTATTTTCTTTCAACTCGCATTTCCCACGGTACTGCTCACAACATCTACCAATGTTTGTCATGCTATATTTGTTTAAAGTCTTAATGATCTCTTTACAATATATACATATATTCAGCTCACTAGGAAATTCTTCATTGTTAGTATCATACGTTACTCACATGCAGGCCGTGTCCGATATCAACGTTATGTCATGAATCCCCCAAAACAATTCCCATTTTTTTTTTTTTCGCTTTCAACTCTCTTATTCAAATATTATAGGTCTCTTGATGGTGATTGTTTCGAATACGATCAAAAATCGGGTTTCCAGGTAAGCAAAAATCTTTCAATAATAATATACGACATACAATATTTAGGAAAGCAATTTACTATTTGCGCCTGACGGGAAAACGCAAATCACTTTTTGTTCGAGTAATACAATAAAAATAGCTCTTACAGACAAAAGGCGTCAATGGGCAACAGCTTGCCACATGATATCGATGGTGAGGATTTTAATTGCCATATCTCTCTTCCGGTCAGTTGTCGATGGTAATATTGAACCTAACGGTCAAATTAGCGTATTTTTTGCGTCAATATTTTTTGGGTTCGAAACCAAGTCGATGCGCTAGTGCCCTTGTTTGTTTGTTTTGCGTGACTGCTAAAGTATGTGTGTGCTACTATGCTAATTAACTAGGGGACCTACGTCCTTACGTCATAACTGACGGTAATGAGAATAAATGCCTCACAAAAGGGCACATATATAGCTGATCGACATGGTTTTTATTCTGGGGCCTCACAGTAACGAGGCCATTGCTTTGCCAATAAATCATGACTGTACGCCGCTGGGGCTAGGGTACCTCGCCGCCCCCACAAATACCACAAAACGAAGAAAATGCAATACATTATCAATAATTCATTGCATTTTCACCCGATCCCCAAGAGAGAAAAACAATTCTCTGTAGGGCCATGCATTATGGTTCAAGGCATGCCCACATGGAGGACTTTTTTAATTTTGGGGGTCGGGGCAAAATGCAATGAATTATTGAAAATGTATTGCATTTTCTTTGCTTTGTTGTATTTGCGGGGGCGGCGACGTACCCTAGCCCTCGCTGCGTACAGGCATGATTAATTGGCTAAGCAATGGTCTCGTTACTGTGAGCCCCCAGGATCAAAACCGTGTCGATGTGCTATATTAACGCCCTTTTATGAAGCATTAATCCTTATTACTGTAAGTCATCACTTTAGGACGTGTGTCCTCTAGTCGATTAGCATAGTAGCATACACATGCTTTAGCAGTCACGCAAAACAAACACTCACAAATTATTATTCAATTAAATCTGAAAATTTATACTACTATCTAGATCTATTAGGAATAAATCATTGTCAAAATCATTCCATAAATTTGGGTAAAAATAATTCTTCCACCATTATGACCAACGGTGTATATGTAAATATAATTAGGCCTATATAAGTAATCTAAATATGTTGTGAATCACACTCTCACCATCTCCCTCTGACACTTAGAATAAGTACAAATACAAACATTGAATATACATTACTTTATAGTTTATTACAGTTAATAACAAGTTGTGACAATTATCGATAGTGAACTGTCTATTGTAGGTTTAAGCACTGAATTACAGACAGCAAGGGATGAATGCTTAGACAAACCGGTTGTCTTAGGATTGAAGTACGTTTTAAACTGATTAGTTAATTCTGGAAGTTGGCGATAGGTATAGGAATTGGAAATTCGAGGCTATCCTGTCGTAGAGATCTAAGGATTAAAAGTCGCATGGATATAGCCGACAAAGCGAGCTACCATGTCGAGACTAGGGGTGGATAGACCCGTGAGGAAAACTCCCGTTGAGCGGTGACTACGAATAGTATAATTATGTTGATTATGCTATAGGCAATAAGAAGATAGGTAGTTGAGCATTTGGACTCGAACTTGGAATGGAGTGATTATTGGATGGCTGCTGGTCAGCCTAGATTGACCGTATAAGTTGAAGCGGCTATGTTGTGTTTAGCCCAGAATATAATTACTTCTCATGTTTTAGTAGGAAAGAAAAGGTACACTTTGGAGTAGAATTCACATATAGCTCCGTTTAGTCTCATTTCACAACGCCCCCTATCGTCAGAGTCAGCAGCAATACATGTTAGCCTACGGAATTGTACACAAAAAAATCGTTAAAGATTCATTTTTTGTTTAAAACGAAAAGCACATCCACCCGACGTACATTATCACTAGCTCTTTCATTGGAACCCTCATGTCCCATTGACTTTTGAAAGTTCACCCACCGTAATTTGATCAAAATAGGTTGCAAGCTCGGGTGACACGACATTTGCTCCTGCGACAATTGCTCCGGGCTTCATTTCGTCTAAGATGTAGGGTTAGGGTTAGGGTTTCAATAGGGTTTTATGTTAGGTTTAGGGTTAGGTTTAGGGTAGGGTATAGTGTTGAATCCAGGGTTGAAGTTAGCCATTCGATTAGTGTATGAAATTTACAGCGGAGCAATTGTCGCCGGAGCAAATGTCATGGAATCGCAAGCTCGTCATTGCCTATAATACACATGTGAAACAAGTCGAGCTTTGGACTCAGTTTGCCAAGCGATTTTAAGATTATAGGTCAAGCACACGAAGGATAAGAAGCATGAATTATCATAGATCACTTCTGCGTGGTTCTATATGTCCATTTCATCCAACCCCCCACCGTCATTTTTCCATTTAGTAAAAGCAAACATTTAGCCGAGGTAAGCAAAAACATGAATATTCATGACACACCATGGACTATTCGGTTATTAACAGAGGGGTGCAATCGGTCATTACGTCAAACTCCCCTAATTGCCACCAAGTATTACATATCATTATATAGTTTGGTATGTTTCTTTTACTCACTCATGAATTATTAAATATCAATGATGGTTTAAAGATATGTAAAAGAAATTTTGGTTGATATTTATTAACAAAGTAATTAATATTTAGCAAAGCAATCTCACATACAAATTACTATCAAGTGTCGTCTGCTACGCCGATTGTCGCCTGCTTCGTTTAAGGCACATATTTATCGTTTGGACTGTAAGGTATACCAGGGAGATTTGTGTTTTCCTGCGGTACAACGTATAGCAGGAAAATGTTGTATATGCGGATCCTTTTAATGATTACATAATGGAAGTGGCAAGACGCCACGATTCCGCGGGGCGGTATGGTTTAAATAACTTAGGCAGGTGAAAGTTATTGTATTGAGAAGGAAAGGAATGTTCACACCCGACGGCGCGGTGGCCTTTAACTTATAGCGAAGAAGAAGATGAATGTATAATTCGCGCCATTCCGCGCGAACACATCACACCCAATGGCATACACCCGGTACCCTGCAACACAGTGGAACATTCTAAGAAATTGAGAATTTATCTACAAAATAGACCTCTTGAATCATCTGAGACGTAACTTACCTCATTCTGATGACTTCAATGAATGTCAAGATAATAATGGCTGCGTTTCCATCCAAAAATAAAACTAGTTTGCAATTAGAAATAGTCCATTTCTCGATAATTTCACAAAATATATTTGCCGCCGCATTCAATATGACGTCATTGACAGCTGATTGGCTAGTTTGGTAGTGACGTCGAACGAGCTATGTTTGTGCTGCAGTGATCCAGCGAGCGAAAATGAGACAATCGGAGCAATATGGTTGCTAGTAATCTATTTTTGTTACATCTTAAACCTGTCCCTAGAACTCTTTAGCATAATACTGCATCTTATATTACCCACAATTAGCCGGCTCATGTATTGTTATTTTTAATTGAATAATTAATTAACGGTCACCGTGTTTTTTAAAGTGGAGCTGAACTGGTATGATCGTATTGGCTAAATTCCACACATTTTGGGGTCTAAAATAACCTTCATAGCCATTTTAGGTTCTAAAAGGGCACTATAAATGTCATAGGTAAGAATAAGAGCAATAACCATGCAAAACAGAACGCAACCATTCCTTTAAGTTAATAATAATAATTACAGTATACATAATTGACTGTAGGGCGCGGAGCCATCTAGGGAATATGATAACGACGGAAAATATAACTCAGTTGTGACTTTTTTTAAAGAGTATTCTTTTAATCCAGTTAGTATAATATAAAGCCTTGATTGCACTACGTTAACAGAAATTAATGTGGTTGGTTGTGCTAAGTTATGAACGCATTTATATATCATCATAACGCGACTTAACTCAAACCGTTTGTCTAGTGTCATCCATTTAAGACTTGTGAACAAATCAGCCGACGGTGTGTCATATGTCTTGTTCAATATTATTCTCTCTCTCTCTCTCTCCTTACTGCTCTGTTGTATGGTCGAACAAATTTCATCCTCATACAATTAAGCTGCAAACAAATTCAAAAGAGGGCCTCAAGAATACCCCTTTAAAGGTACTTTCTCCGTTTTGCAGGCCAAACAAAATGAAAAGGTTAAATTCCAATGGCATTTGAAAGATAATATTAATTTAGAACTCCCCTTAAAAAAAATGGGACTTGAAAATGTCTTTAAGTGGGAAAATAACGAATATTAGTTGTCAAATCGACTTAGGAGCTATAGAGCCAATAAGTAATAGTCTTGATTTTCAGACCATTGTACCGCATGGTCGTACGTTTTATGCTGCGCAAAGATTCAATCAGTTTAATTTTGACCATTACAAGAGGTGGGTTATTGATGTAGAAAAATCCTTTACAGCTCAGTTTAGGTATGTTATTACCAAAGAAGAAGAAAGAGCCAGTCAGTCACTCAATACTGACAATAGTGTCTGACAGTGAAGTTTAGCAAGTAAACAGGTTTCCTTGCATAATTTGAATATTAGGACACTGCTAACGTTTACATTTCACAGATAGGACATACATGACATATTCATAATTCCTGCAAAGTTCTACAGAATTTGAGGTTGGCTGCAAAAGGGACATAGTATCTTTAATGTCCACCGTGAAGCTTTAATCCAACAAGAGAGAGAGATAGAGAGAGGGGGGGGGGGGGGAGGTCTCACCGTGTACCCGGTTTCGCATAAAAGCATTAACGTGGAAGTAAAAATCACGTTTCTCTGTATTTCGTTATACGTCCTGCAGGTAACAAATTGTCGGCTATCTACTGATATAACTGCCAGAATGTGGTCTTGTCTCAGATCCTTCACCTCACTGAACCATCTCACCATCTCACCATCTCAGACTCCTCTCTCAGTTTCCCTCCATCTCCTCCTGAGCTCTCGTCCATCACAAAGCTATCAGCTAAGAGAGTGACGTCACACAGCTACGAAGGTCTGCTCTCATCGCTTCCTGGCTTGAGAGATATCGATATCACTATCGATGATGCGGAGAGAGACATACCTCAGATCACGGCTGGTCTTCGTCGGACCGGAGAACAGCGGCTCACACGCATCGAGCTTAGAGCACCGCCAACGTTCCCATCAGGGAAGAAGAGTGTATCGAGAGAGACGATGAGAGGACTGGGTCTTCTGATCAGAGAAAATTTCAATTACCTGCAGCGGCTGCGTCTGACCTGGGTGAAGTGCACAGACGAAGAAGACTTGGTTTACTTCATTGAGTGCTGCAGACATGTGAAGACGATATCAACTGTGTGGTAGGTTCTTGTTCAAATCTTATATACATCCTATTAGATGTTTCTATTCAGTTAGTCTGTAGTGGTAAAGCATAATGATACAAATGCATGAAGGGATGAAAAAGTTAAGACGTTGGTGAAGCCTCCAGATTTTGACTGAACTTTAGGATTGGTTTTGCATATTTTTTTCGTAATTGTTATTTTACAGTTGTCAATGTGCAATCGCAATGAATAGAATCTAAATTCATTAAAATGGCTAGATTTCAATTTTCAATTGCATATATTATTATTATGATCCGTCAGAAGCTAACGTATTTTAAATCCAGTTGGCTATTCTTAAATATAGTGTTATATTGATATTGAATTAATTAGAATGATCGTCCTTGTTAATCAGTATTATCACCATCATCATCGCTTGTACTATTTTAACTACTATTGTATTACCATTATCATCATCATCATCATCATCGCCATCACCATTATCAGTATAATTATGATTATCACTAACTTTTGTTATCACTGTTGTTACGATTATTATTATCATCAGTTGTCACTATCATAGTTACTAATCATCATACTTATCATTATTTCTTAAGCACAATCATGAGAATTTTTGTCTACTTGTAAAAGTTCTAAATTAGAGATAAACCATGGTGTACCACCGAATGCATTGCATTTTACCTTTTTGTTGTCGTCGGGTCCATCGTCTAAATTTACATCATGTCAACAGTGGCAGTTTCAAGAGGTGTCAGACACCCCCCCCCCCCCCCCCCCTCCATCGTCAGCTCCAAGTCTACGACAAGAGTTTGCGCATTTTCAATGTTTAGAAAATGTAAAGGCTGAGGAAACGACTTATTTTCGCAGGGAATTGTGTGAACACCCAACGGACCTTACCTCCATCACTCTGTTTTCTGAACATAGGTTAGACAACTGTGGAACTAGTGAGGGCGGCAGACTGGAATCTGATCTCGAAGGTCTTCAATCATTAAGTGGCAACCTCTCTGTGTATGTTTATCATGTAAGTATCGCTCCACCTTGTGTGCACTGTACACTTTCACTATTTTGATTGTTAATGTTTATAACAACTATGACGCCAAAGTTGTTCTGTATTATCGTTTTCAGTATTTCATTAACAATTGATTTCCATTGTTCGGCCCCTTTTCTTGGTTAACGTTTCCTTTCTGTTACTGAATTTTTTTAAAACTTTGTCTTTAAATTTTAATTCACGTATTCAGCTCTTTTGAATAGGCCTGGGCCTCTGTCTTAAATCTTAATTGTTGTTTATTGTGCTCCCATTTCCTACACACCAAATGATCAACATAACATCGAAACGTTGCTAAATAACATAATTTTTCTTTTGATTATTGTTCCTTCTGGTTGAATTTGCGCTGCAATATATTTGTTATCATTTAAAATATTTCTTTCTTTGTTTTCGATGCTATGATTTTTAGTTTGATTTATTATCTTTATTTCTCGCATGCAATTGAGAAATATATTTCTTTAATCACTTCATTATTTTGGTCTTCATAATTTTTTTTTCCTGCTTTCGCTATTACATGAGCCGATACCCTTGATTTTATTTTGTTGAACATTCTTTCATTTTCTTATTTGTGTTTTTTATCATTACTTAGTCCCATGCGATGCTACTGGAATAAGGCCCTGTGTTTCCCTATAAAACAAGTTTATAATAGAACATTAGATATGTGTTCATTTCCAAATATCCTAATGAAGTAAGAACATATAAATATCAAGTCGCTAATTTGTTAATATAATTGTATTTGTTAGCATTGTTTTCTTTCTTTTCAACACGATTTTGTCATGGTTTATGCCTGTTTTGTTTGTTGATCTTATTCTTCTTCAGGATTATGTACTGGGTGAAAAACGTTATCTCATTTCTCACATTGGTTGAGTTCGCCGGCCCCGCTTTGAGTGAATACACACTACCGGCCAAGCTGACATGTACTATTACTTGATACCTGACATACATCAGGACATCACTTTGATCGTTGGAGGACCTCATACATCATGTCTTACATAACTTACACTGATGACTTCGCCCCGCTCCCCCCCCCCCCTACTCAGTGTTATTTAGGGTACGCATATGCGGGTTCCCACCCCCCCCCCTTTTTAGCGTAAGTCCGGCGTGTAAAGTCAATACGGGCAGATCTTTTTCTGTGTTACGAGCCGGAGATTTTGGGAACACGCATGCGGTCTCTCCGTTCCCGGAATGGGGGGGGGGGGGAGACTACGCACACCCGGTCAAGTGGATATACGTCACTATATTTAAATAATTGTTACTGCACAAATCGAATCAATAGAATCGAAAACCGACATGTTGTCTTGCCCCCATCGGAGTAAATCGCAACAATGAACACGCGCTTGTTCCTAATTTAGCTTCCGCTTATATTTTCTCCGATGAAGCCAAAATGATAAGGTTTATTATGTCTGTTTTCGTTGTTATTACTTTGTAAAATAACGTTAAATACCATGATTAATGCAGTTAAGATTATTTTACACTTGTATTTTACATAATGTCAGACCAGAAATTGAACGTTTTTTATATATTGAATTTCGCTAATATCCTCTTCTCAAGTTCAATTGGAATTGTTTCATAACTTTTACAAGTTTTAAAATTCATCAAAGCTTCGATCAAAATACTGTAATATAACTACATTTTAAGAAAACCTTTTGGGAAATGTCTATTGAGGTAATGAATATGTGTGATTCTAACACTAGGAATGTTCGAGCACAACTATTATATCTTCGACTGTGTAACAATATATAATAGAATCAACAATAAATCGTTGTAGCAGTGGCAATGAAATGTCTCATTTACTTAGAGAGATTAATGGTTCTTTTAGTGCAATGTTTCAGTTGTTTTGTCTACCTTTGTTTAGTCCTTGTAAAGTAAGATACTCCTCCAACGGAAATAATGTACTGTTTGCCTTATATTATAATTAATCATGCATATTTGTTTTTTTGGACCATTCATCGTATTCTCATATTTCTATAAAGTATGGAACTCACTGACAGTACTCAAAATCACTATTAAACCTTAAATAATTCAGCAATACTTGTTGCCGTAATGATGTATATTAGACACAAACCATGTTTGTTTGTAAATATAGGTGTATATTGGACAGTTTAATAAGCAGTACAAACAGTATGATGAACAGTACATAATGTAATTGATATGATTGGGATAACTTTATTGTGGATTGCGACTATACTAATTATGAAATATACCCTTGAAGAGTTTGGGAATGCGTACAAGTTCCTTTTTCGTGTTTTAATATTTCGAATAACTGCATTGTAAATACGTTTACACGCCTGTATATTTTATAAAAAAATACGAATACCCGCAGATGTATATAATTATACACAAGTCATGATTGCTAGTTATAGTGTATATACATGTAATATAGGTGTTTATACAACACCTACGTGGATCCCTGTCATTTGATTGGAGGATTGTTGGTCACATGATATTCAATAGATGGTATATTGCACGGTCGTGCATTTTTGGTTATATGCGCCGTGCATTTTTGGTTATATGCAGACTGCGTACCTCTCTGCCGTGCGCGCGCGTATCCCTGCGTGTATCTGACGCGAAGGCAATCTGAATGTAATCGAGAAGGCTTGAATCCAACTTTAATTTATCTTTTATAAGGAGTAAAGCATATTTTGTTGATTAACGTTCTATTAGATCTTCTTCGATGTTGTATAAAACAAATAATGAATGTTATTCATTCGTTCAATGGTGCGAATATTTTCATTCGTTGAAAGATTAACATTAATTCTATTCAACTCGGCTGACGCCTCGTTGAATAGAATGTTAATCTTTCAACTCATGAAAATATTCGCACTATTGAACTCATAACCATCCATTATTTGTATAATATTATTAACGCATGTATATTTAATATGAATCTATAGTAGTGTAGTGAACAATACATTTCTTGCGAGTTTTATGATAATACTATCAAACTGTTTATTATTCAAGTATGACGAGTACACAGATTTATTATTCAAGTATGACAAGTACACATATTTTCGGAAGGCAACTTCCTTCTTCAAGTTTAAAACAGTATAATGGACAGTTTAATACGCAGTGCAAACAGTAGGATGAACAATATATATATAATTGATATAATTGTGATAACTTTATTGTGGATTATGACGATAATTATTATAAAATACACCCCTGAAGAGTTTAGGAATGCATACAAGTTCTTTTCTTGTTTTTGTTTACTGTTTTGAATAACCACATTGTAAATACGTTTACACGCCTGTATATTTTATCAAAAATACGAATACTCGCAGATGATTAAATGTTTTGTTTCTCAAACATGTATGTATGTGTTCAATTTGTTTGAGAGACGATTGTAAGAATGAAGAATAACTTTTGTTTTCATGGATGTGTAGCTGAAATCAACACTAGCGGTAACTGAGGGGAATACAAGTCCAGCAGGCAAAGTTACTCTCTAATCTGGAGTGGAAATTGAGTTGAATTGAATTTATAAAAATAAATTGAATTTTTATAAAAGAAAGAAATGCAAAGTCAAAGAATACAATACTAACAATCCACTCTTCTTGTAATTGTATTAGCCATAACTTCCATTTAGAAAGGAAATCCACCACCAAATGGTGGAACACATTGTCAAGAAAAGTAATGCATTGGAGTGGATTCCACTATAATGGATTCAACGCTATCCCTCAGATAACGCATGACAAGTGATCCCTTAGATATCATCAGTACCACATTTACTAAATCATTCTTCTACCCTAGAAGAGCAATGGTAATACCATTCAGCCATGGTGCTGGACGATACCTCTATTATGGAAACGGCGTGATTATCATGATTCTATCGTGAACTGGCATCATATACAAATCTGTCTGGGGATAATGACACCTATCATAATTACAACCCAACATCAAAGTGATTACATGGGGCCATACATGCCATAAATCAAGACGGCAGGTCATGAATGCACGTCGGTTGACACATCCGCGCTTTTTATAATCTACTGATAATTGGGTGCCTGATATAAACCATGTATTACGCATTAATGAATACACAGGTCTACAAAATGACACTTGTTTCATGTATGGAAATTGCCCTATAGAAAAAGAAAAATGCTTCATTTGTTATTTACACAAATATAGTACACATCCTACTCACTCAACGACTGAAATATATTATATGAATTTTTGTTATGCAGTTCAAGAACAATAACAACAACCAAAACAAAAAATGGCAAGGCTTGGAACAAAATATGGTTCTTTTTACAGCAGTGTTTAAAGGACAAAAATTGTCATAAATGCAAATGTGTTTGTGTCCTAATCAGGGGAATGGATGAAGAATTACACAGACATAAAGATATCATTTAATTAGTAAACATTTTTTTTAATTACAACTCTACGACAGTTAAAACTTACATATGTGATATGTGTACACATAAACGTTGAGTTATCAGGTTATGGCAATTTATCAATCTGGATCACGATTCCGGAAATTGTGTTAAAAGCAAAAATGAATGTTATCACAGATATCCGAAAAATAGATGACTCTTTCATTATGAAGGGGTGAGTTGTTCTAGCGCCACCTTGTGACTGCTTTAGTAATAACATGACAAACTGTTCAGTCGATACCCAGGAGACAACGTGTAACTGGTGCATTTCTTATCGTCTCTAAGGGCGCGTTCATGCTTGATTTTGAAGGTAGAATGAGCGATCTGAAACGCTCATCGTAAACGCTCATCGTGATCGCAGTTCCACGGTGTACTATTCATGCTTACTTCTCTGGCTCATCCAGGCAATTCTCCTTGTGTGGCCTTAATTGGTCTTCCAGCTGAATTCGCAAACCTTCACAGTGCATGCTACGTAGACCCACTAGAGGTCAGTGCGTTGACCCCATTTAAACGCGTTTACAAATTGTAAACGCATCTTTTTGTGAGTTTACGATCGGCGATCGTGATCACCGTTTTTCGGTGATTCTACAAAAGTAAGCATGGACGCAACCGTGTTTTAACAAAAATACTTGTTACATACTTTGTTATTACAGTATATTAATTGTTATGTTCTGTATTTATTGTACCCCTATGTTTTGTTGTTTGTCTTTATGTAGACGGATTGTCATGGTCATATTTAATGTTCTCCTTTTACATGGATGATACACATGACGCACAGTATCCCATATGCTTAAACCCAGTGTTTCCATTTTCTGATTTGAGCGATGATGAATTCAAGAATATTTTTTCAACACCATTGCATGAACATAAAATTGATATAAATAAATTTAAAAATACATTTAAACATTCTTTAGAATGTGATCCAGCGTGTGACAATGATGACGATGATTTTTTACAGGACGATATTTTTGAAAGTAATTATTATTTGGAAGATGAATTTATGTCTTTACCAAAATTAGATTCTGATTTTAGTATTATACATTTCAATGCAAGAAGTTTATCCAAGAATTTTTTAACTATAAGTGAATTTATTCATTCATTAAGTTACTCTTTTTCTATTTATGGTTTCACGGAGACATGGATTCAAAGTAATACTCCCATCTTATTTCATTTAGAAGGATATTCATTCATTCATATTGATCGTATCAGTGGTAGAGGAGGAGGAGTGGCTTTTCTTCTTTTGGACTCTTTGAATTTTAAAATTAGAAATGATATTTTATTGCAATGCGATGGTAATGAATGTCTTTTTATTGAGATTACGAATAAGATTGGAAAAAATATAATTGTTGGAATAATTTATAGGAAACCGCAATCAAGAGTAGAAAGCTTTATTAACGCAGTTTATGTATGTTTACAAAAACTTAATAAAGAAAATAAATTAATTTATATTATGGGTGATTTTAATATTGATCTTTTAAAATGTTCAAATAAATATAGTGCTGATTTTTTAGACATGTTACATTCCTCATCACTCTTGCCACTAATTGTTAAACCCACACGTATTTCTGTAAATAGTGCAACTCTTATAGACAATATATTTACAAACAATGTTTTTTCATGTATAACCCCGGGAATATTTTGTAATGATGCATCTGACCATCTACCAATATTTCAAATAACAGGGAAAATTATTTATAGAGATTATGTGTGTAATATTCCTAAAAAACGTATAATCAATGAACGTACTATAAATAGTTTAAAGTTGGATTTGAATAATGAGGATTGGAATGGGGTTATGTATCCCAGTAATGTAGAAGTAGCATATGGTCGGTTTAAACATAGATTTATGGTATATTATGATAAAAACTTAACGTATTCTACTAGAAAAAATAAGAATAAGTGCAAGAAACCTTGGTTAAGCGAAGAATTATTGAATGTAATCAAAAATAAAAACAAGTTGTATAGAATATATTGTAAGAATTCTTCTTCTAATAATAAACTTAAGTATCATAAAGCTCGCAACAAGGTAAATAAATTATTAAAAATGGCACGCAAGGCATATTATGCAAACAGATTTAAGAAAACTAAAGGTAATATTAAACAAACATGGTCTGTAATAACTGAAATATTTGGTAAATCTAGGAAGACTTTGCCTTCATATTTTATAGTAAATGGACAAAATATTCATGATCCACATGATATTGCAAATTCTTTTAATGATTTTTTTTATTAATATTGGATTGAATATATGCAATAATATTCCTGTAAATAATATTGTAAATTATAGAGATTTTCTGCCTCAACCATGTGCTACATCTTTATTTCTAAAACCTGTTAATGCAAATGAAATAACTACAATTGTGCAATCATTAAAAAGTACTCAAAGTTGTGGAGTAGATGATTTTAATCCATGTGTAATTAAGAAAGTTATTGATTATATTTTAGAACCTCTTATTCATATTTTTAATATGTCTTTAAGTACAGGAATTATTCCATCTGATATGAAAATAGCGAGAGTCACCCCAATATACAAAAAAGATGATGTTCATAATTTAGGCAATTACAGACCAATCTCAGTTTTAACTTTTTTTTCAAAAATCTTAGAACGAATTGTATATAATCGTTTGAATACATTTTTATTAAACAATACAATATTACATTCTTGCCAATATGGATTTACGAAAAATGTATCAACTGAAATGGCTCTAATTGATGTTCATGATTATTTAGTATCTTCCTTAAGTAATAAATTACACACTGTAGGTCTTTTCTTAGATTTAAGCAAAGCCTTTGATTCTATAGATCACAATATTTTGTTAGATAAATTGAATTACTATGGAATAAGAGGTGTTGCTTACACATGGTTGAAAAATTATTTGAATAATCGACACCAAATAGTTGTATAAAACAATGTTTTATCTGACCCAATGCAAGTCACGTGTGGAGTCCCTCAGGGCTCAATTTTAGGTCCTCTTTTATTTTTATTGTACATAAATGATTTAAATTATTGTTCAAACATTTTGAAATTTGTCCTTTTTGCTGATGACCCCAATATCCTCTATTCTCATAAAGATATTAATATTTTATGTCAAACTTTAAATAATGAGCTGCAGCATGTATCGCAATGGTTCAATAGTAATAAATTGTCTTTGAATACATCTAAATCAAATTTTATATATTTTCATTATAAGCAAAAAATTATTTCAGCTGATTCATTGAATGTATTAAATATAAAGATGAATGATGTTCCGATAAAACGAGTGCAATCAACTAGCTTTTTAGGTGTAATTATTGACCAAAATTTAACTTGGAATGCTCATATACTTACCATTTCAAACAAAATTTCAAGAAATATTGGTGTCATCAGCAAATTACGTCATATCTTGCCACAAAATATTTTGATTTTATTGTATAATACAATGGTTTTACCGTATTTAATGTATTGTAATGTTGTATGGGGCAACACATACCCAACGAGATTACAACGACTGCATATATTACAAAAGCGTATAGTAAGAATATGTCTTATGTCTGATTTCAATGCCCATTCAATACCATTATTTCAACAACTACAGTTTTTAAATATTTTTCAATTGAATCAATATTGTATATCACTCATGGTTTTTAAACATAAAACTGATAAACTGCCGATTAATCTTACCACTATGATGAAATGTAAAAAATATGTTCATAATTATAATACTAGAAATCCTGATAACTATTTTATTGAAAAATGTCCATCAACAAATTCCTTATTTACTTTTAGACACACTGGCCCGAAAATATGGAATTCCCTCCCCAAAGATATACGTGATACTGCTTTCTTAAACTCTTTTAAATCTAAACTAAAAAAATACTTCATCTGTTTTTAAATCTATAATAATATTTGCATGTTAATACGTCTCCTATGTTTTGTACACTGTTTTGTTATTGTTATACTTTTTATAGCCAATTGTTGGAAGTTGTATATGTATCTTTTAATAACAGGGAGCTGCCTCGACAGAACCTTATGGTTTTATTTGCAGTTTCCCCAATTCATTTCTATTGCTGTTTAACTTTTTATAATTCCGATATATTTGTAGACATGTTTCCATTTTGTGTGTATATTGTGTTTTCTATATTGTATATAATCTGTATCTTATATGTTTTTTATGGACTTGAATTGAAATAAAACTTGAACTTGAACTTGAACTTAAACTAAACGCGTAACAGATGCCTGATTCTGGCCAGAAAAAGTGAAGCATGAACACGCCCTAAGATATCACAGCTATGCATTTTTGAGAAAAGGAAGGAAAATTCAAATTGGCTGCACCGGTTATGTGACTGTGATGCAGTGGTGGACACATTTCCCATTTGTTCAAACACTAAAAAAATATGAAAACTTCTTAAAAAAATGAAGTACTCAGAGGAACTTTTTCTTTTCTATGATGCATTTTTAGTAGTGCCCCCAGGGAGAGGGCAAATGGGAGAAAAAGATAAGAAAGAAAATTGTGTACACGACATACGGGACAGTTGTTCTTAACTACGTCACAATCCACTGGCAAAATTGCCAACATGAGAATCGCGTATAGCAAAATTCAAACTTTCACCATTCAGATTGCCTTATTGTTCAACTGTCACATACATGAGGATTGGACCCCATCCCCTTTCCCATATTGGAGGGATGAAGTAATAAATAAATTTATCCAGAGTGTGATTGGGGGGGGGGGGGGGCATTTCCAGTCCGTAGATACTATCTGTGCAAAACTAAAAAATAAATATTATTAGTTCCAAACGCAAAGAGATAACGGATTTGTGGTCACGAAAATTAGGTAATCATTATTCATACATACAGGTTAGGAGTGAATATATACGAATACCGAGGAAGGCGGTGGAAGAGGCAGTGGCGGAGAGGTGAAAAATAATTTGTGAGCTATATCATTGTTATTGTGCAAGTGTTGAAGAACATCAGAGAAAAAATGTTCCCTGAAAAGCATGGCTCTCAAATGCTTTCATATGCTAAATAAATTATGACGAGTAACAGCTCAAAGCTGAGGCCTTTACCCTTTCCGAATATATCCATATGTTATTGTGTAACTTTAAACAAGTATTACTGGTGAATTTGCAAAAACGTGAAGGGACGATAGGATATTTTGGCTTACTTCGTTCCATCGAGTTTTCCGGTTACCAGAACTTTCGTGAATAATCGATTCCTAATTCTCGAATAACCGGACGTAATGTTTGTGAAATTTACCCTATTTATTGTCAAAGTGTCGGATGCAGGTTACCATATACTTTCTAAAAAAAGCAATAGCAAATCTACGAAAAACCGCGTGTCGAACAGACAATTTCTAATACGGGATACATATCACAAAAGTTCGTAAAAAGGACAGCGATCGACACTTCGTCAAGATAAGCCTCTACAAGATAAGACCATCTTTGATCAAAATTTGTAATTATTTGCAATCATTTTACCCTCCTTTTTGTGAAAATGAGGCATGTTTATACAAAATATCGAGTAACCTTGGACAGAGAGAGAGAGAGAGAGAGAGAGCGTGTGAGAGACAGATATGAGTTTAAAAAGCCGTAGGGGTAGTGCAAATTTCAAGGGATAAATCAAGGAGGATATCAAAGCGGCTATCTTGAAGATTATGAATTGCTAAAATTCGAGGGGTCCACCCCTGGCCTTTACAAGACGCCCCGCTGCCCAGGCCTGCAGTGCTACATTAGGGACTTTTCGATTTGCACGACGAGAACGTGGACTGCAACGTGTCACATCCTTTTAAGGCACTGCCGTCACACGTCCACTTCCATGCAAATTGAAAAGTCCCTATTGAGACCCGTCGGGAAAACATATCTCTTTAATAGGGACTTTTAGATTTGCACGTTGACACCTTTGACTGCAACGTGTGACGTCATTTTAAGGCACTGCGCATGCGTTACGACGTCTCAGTCGGCGATCGAGAATGCGTCAACCTTGATTTTCCTAAATCTAGTACATACATACATACACATTGATATTTATATAGCGCTTTTACATGCTCAAGGTACTAGTATGCCGGGTGCGCATAAAATATACAGTTCCTCAGGTAGACAAAGGAACATCCCTTCCCTGCTATTATGTAAAAATGTGTAGAACAGGTGTCACATGCATATTCACCTGTTCTACACATTTTTAAATAATATCAGTGAAGGGATGTTCTTTTGTTGAGGGTAGAATGAGGAACTGTATATTTTGTCCTCTTTCTTTGTCCGTGATGTTCATAAAGTTACTTCCTGCATGCATGTATATCGTCGAGTGCAATCTAAAAGATTTCTAATTGTAGTCAACATGGGCAGTTAAGTACGTTGACACGCATGATCAGTCGGCGTTCGTCGTGTTCTCGTCCACTCATTCTAAAAGTCCCTAATGTTAATCCATTCGAGCGAGGCATTGATATTTTGTTTCCTCAATTTGTTGTCAGATCGCATTCGAATAGACTTGTTTAGGCTACATACATGTACTACTTTTTCGTATAGGTAGCTGCATGTCGGTCTCTTCGAAACAGGGAGTCGACTTTTGAAAACTTTTATTCTCTCTTAACTCAAGCAAGTTACATGGCATTTGGCGAATGAGGATATTTAAATCCGAGCGAAATCCGTATAATTAGGCCGGAATTGTGATTCGACAACAACCTGTTTTAAGTTTTCTTCATTCTCACAGTTTACACCAGTTTGAGCCGTTTATAAACAGTCGTACGCGGAGTTGAGCGGGGGTTTAGTACACACCTAAACTAAAAGCGGAAAGTGACGTCATTGACCTGCACTTCAAGGCCTACTGATAGATTGTACAAGTAAGGTGAGAAGTTCACTCTGTTTTATATTATATATCTTTAGGTATGAGAAGTGACCCTTTTTACTTCTGATAACTGCCCCTTTTATTTTGACAATTGCCCCTTTGTAATAAATGCCCATTTCCCCCTACTTATTAGGATTGTTATATGAGGAGTGCACCTTTAATTATGATCACATATTCCACCAAACTGCTAAAATAAGCATCTTGCAAAACTTTCGTCTTTTTAACCCAATGTCCTTTTGACTTTCGTTGAGTGCCAAGGTAACCCATTGCCCTTCGTTCAAGAATATATATATTTAACCAATATGGATAGATTTTTAAATTCAAGTCAATTGCATATACATTACCAAATGTCATTCTTGGTAAAAAGTGACATAATTACCAATTTTCCTATCACAATGTGTTTTTATCACCCCTCGTCTCCCCCGAAACAATAGATTGTTTATAACTTCATAGCATTCTTAACATAATTTTTATGCCACTATTGTCAAGCGAGAGAGAGAGCTTTTTTCCCTCGAATTTCCCCATAACTTGCTTGCTTAGCTTGCTAGGCCTACCTCTTATTTTTGTAAGGTCTTATTCATTCTCATCTTAAGTTTTAATTTATGATTTTTCTCGTCTGCTTCGCTCGCTAGCATCTGAATCTTCTGACAATCACACACATCTTTAAAGTCTTTTGCTGAAGCAGTAAAGAGAAAATGTTGAAGATCATCCCTGATACAATGCAGGGTTGTACACAAATGTCTAAAACTTGTTTTCTTTCCGCTTTGAGGTCATCCTTTGAAGGTGCTCCCTTCTTTTTGCGGTTAGTGTCCGTTTTTAATCTGTGCACCACCACTTAGAAAAAAATCCGCCCCCAGGCCTACTGTGTAACATCAGGGACTTTTAGATTTGCAAGTCGACATAGTGGACTGCTACGGGTGCCGTTCTTTTAAGGCACTGACAGTGCCTTAAAAGGACGTCACATTGCCTTAAAAGGACGCAGAAGTCCACTATGTCGACGTACAAATCTAAAAGTCCCTATTAATACCCGTCACGAATTCACATCTCTATAATATTTATCCATGCGAGCGAGGCATTGTTCAATTTCTTTTATTTTCCTCAATTTGATCACGTTCAACTAGACTTGCTGACGCTGTTTGTTAATACTTTAGAGGCGGAACTCAGGGAAGTGGGGGGGGGGGGGAGTACCCCCCAAAGCGAGTACATTTTTACTTTGGGGTGCCCCCTTTTACTTCAGATAAGACGAAATAATGTCCCTTTTTATTTCTATTAGATGCCCGTGCCACATTATTTTGGATGCCACTTAGACACATCTCTGATAAGCGCCGCCTTTACCTCTGATAATTGCTTCGATAAAATTCTGAGAGGGACTCCCTTTCACCTTCTCAAGTACTCAAGTTGTGAGAAGTACCCCTTCTCCTTTTATAAAGTGTCCCTTTCATTTTGACACGTTCCCCTTTTTCGTTTCCAATATATCCCACTTTCCTTGTGATTAGTGCCCCCATTCTTCTGTTTATAAGAGCCGTTCCCCTTCTCATAAATGCCCCTTTTCAGCACTGGTAAATGCCTCTATCAAAAGTGCACCATTTTCAGACAAATGCCTTTTTTCCATTCTCAACAGTGCCTTTTTCATCTAAGAAATCACAGAATACTACTAATTGACGTGTAGTAGCACTAGTAGTAATAATAGCTATATATATTATCAACTACGACCGTTTACCCACCCCCTCTTTAAAATAAAAATCCTGGTAGGTGAATTCGTTGGGTGAGCGTGCTTGCATGCACTTGATCAAAGGTAACATATTAACAACCACCAAAATCTGGTCTAGTTATTATAGGCCATGTCAAATCGATTCCTAGTTTCTCGTCCGGATTTTCGGAAATGAGGAGTAGGTGTTTCCATAATTTTGTATATTTTATATTTTTATAAGATGGCCGCACAAAGCCACAAACAAATGCTATTAGACATGGCTCCCTGTTAAGTCGTGTTTTTAGTGGTCTACAATAAAATATTGGGGGTAAAAATAATAAAGAAGACAAAAATATGATACTGACCACCCCGTCAAATTAGGATATTTTTGTTCCATACCGCATCCAAGCAGCCATGCAACCACCAGCTAAGCGGGGGAGGGGGGGGGGGCAGTTTACTGTATGGTTCCTCACCAAAGTTCTGGCTGTAATGCCCTATTACACACACCCTACAGCTAAAGCAGCTAGAGAGTCGTCGGCACTAACATTTGCGATATTCTACCAATTTTTAAGACTAATTATGAATGAAATTCAGGCTAATTTAGTTCGCATGCCTAGATTGTCTCATTTTCTGGTTTAAAAAAATGACACCCAAGACTTAACCCCCCCTCCTAAACAAGAACAAAAATTATAATCATGATTATGTTCGGAAACCGCTATAATTTCAGGAGATTTACTTGACACTACACCATTGACACAGATGGGACTGATCACTCATGATACCGTGATAAACTTTATGCTTGCTTTGAGACTTTAATTCAGTTCCTTGTTAAATACACTTAAAAATGGTAGTTTAATAGATGAAATGAAATATGAAATATGTTATTGTTAGATTATCAGTAATATGCCTTTTCTCTAAAAATTATTTAGATCTATATGTAAGATATCACCGATTTTTTTCTCTCCATTTTATCATAAACTAAAAATATAAATTAAAAATAAACCACAACAAAAAGGAGGTGTGCGCCAAAAAATTGCTTGCGGGGACGAGAAGCCAGAAATCATTTTTACCTGGCCTCGGTGTGGAAGAATTCAAAAGCAGTCCCCTGAAAAGAATAACTATTCAAATGGATCATGCACAATGAATTCCTCGTGTAGTGTAGTGAGGTAGTAATAAAATCTTAATATTGACACTCGTTTTTATAACTATTCGAGACATGACATATTTCAATTTCATTCACTTTGGCCCCTTTGGCACACTGAATAACTGGTAAACAATGAAAATTAATCTATCTCTCTTTATCTCGCAAAAGAATTGGAGACATGCACGTTATCTCATTCCTCCCCCACCCTTTTGGAGCTAAGCCACTGACTTACAACAACTAGCTTATTCCAAAGAGTATATCTTACAATGAATACACAACTGAAAACAAGGATGATGAATATTTATTCAATGCTTCTTTTCCCAGGTTTGTAATTGACTGGCTTTTCAAGTGCATGATTAACCATAGTGAGTATGAAAACGTAATATTTGCAAGATACAATATTTGTATCACTCGTGTACAAACTGATGATGAATAATTAGTTTACACCCGGTAGCGTCTATAGTGTTAATATTGATCTCCACTTGAAGGCGCTTCAAATGTATTATTATCGCTTGGGTCTTGATTTTTGTAATTAAATGTATCGACAAAAGGCAAAATGTCATTCATTATTGTCTTCAAGTTTATCCTTATTTACATCTTTCCTAAGTGTTGCTTGGTTATTTGGTGCTGGAGGAATAACATGTAAATAAATTATTTTGTTTGCATGATCACATTTATGTCTTATACATTCTATTTCCAATGTATTCTTAATGACTTCGAGATATACCGCTTTCCCTTCTCATAAGTGCCCCCTTTCACCTCTGCTAAGAGCCCTATCTAAATCCGATTGGTGCTACTTTTAATATGACAAGTGCCCCTCCCCCTTCTCATAAGTGCCCCTTTTTCAAATCTGAGCCTTCAAAAGGCACAGAATTTTGAAAATGCTTCAATGTCTTTCTCACATAAATTATATACACGAATATCTTGATACTTTGTCAAGATTTTATGGAAGAATGTTTTGAAGACAGAATATCAAGGATATTATCCTCCTTTTTGTGAAAATGAGCCATGGTTTCACAAAATATCGTGTAACCTTTGAGAGACAGATTTGATTTCCACCGAAATAAAGCCGCCAGGGTAGTGCAAATTTAAAGGGATAAATAATAGAGCGGCTATCTCGAAGAATATGAATTGCTAAAATTCGAGGGTTCCACCCCTGGACCCCTAGCCTTTACAAGACGCCCGCTGCCCCTGCAGTGCAACATTAGGGACGTTTCGATTTGCACGACGAGAACGTGGACTGCAACGTGTCACATCCTTTTAAGGCACTGCCGTCACACGTCCACTTCCATGCAAATCGAAAAGTCCCTATTGAGACCCGTCGGGAAAACACTTCTCTTTAATGTTAATCCATGCGAGCGAGGCATTCTTATTTTGTTTCCTCAATTTGTTGTCAGATCGCATTCAAATAGATTTGTCTTTGCTAAGAATCGATATTAAAATGCTAAAAAAAATGCTAAAAAAAACGGATACGGAACTACACTAGCGCCGTACCGTTAACATTATATGCCACTAATGTCAAGCGACTGAGAGCATTTTTCCCCTCGAATTTTCCCATGACTCGCTTGCTTCGCTTGCTAGGCCTACTTCTTATTTTTAAGGTCTTATTCATTCTCCTACTATAAGATTGTGCATAATATCCCATCATGATTGGGGATTTCATGTAAAGTTTCAACCTATTCTCGTCTGCTTCGCTTGCTAGCATATGAATCTTCAGACAATCACACAAAGTCATCTGTAAAGTATTTTGCTGGAGCAGTAAAGAGAAAATATTGAAGATCATCCCTGATACAATGTAGGGGTGTACACCAATGTCTAAAACTTGTTTTCTTTCCGCTTTGAGGTTACCCTTCGAAGGTGCTCCCTTCTTTTTCCGGTTAGTGTCCGTGTTTAATCTGTGCACCACCACTTAGAAAGACTCCGCCCCAAAGCCTACTGTGTAACATTAGGGACTTTTAGATTCGCACATCGACATAGTGGACTGCTCGGGTGACGTCCTTTTAAGGCGCTGACAGTGCTTTAAAATGACGCAACATTGCCTTAAAAGGACTTCACACGTAGCAGACTACTATGTCGACGTACAAATGTAAAAGTCCCTATTAATACCCGTCATGAATTCACTTCTCTATAATGTTCATCCATGCGAGCGAGGCATTGTTCAATTTCTTTTATTTTCCTCAACTTGATCACGTTCAACTAGACTTGCTGACGCTGTTTGTTAATACTTTAGAGGCGGTACTCGGGGGGGGGGGGGGGGGGTTCCCCAAAGTACCCCAAAGTGCATACATTTTTACATTGGAAAAGTGCACCGGCCCATTTACTTCAGATAAGACGTGTCCCTTTTTCTTTCTATTAGATGCTCGTGCCACATTCTTATGGATGCCATTTAAGCCGTTACCTCTGATAATAGCCTCTATACAATTGTTTACTTTCTCAAGTGCTCAAGTGCCCCTTTTTTCTTGTGAGATATACGTTTACCCCTTCTAATAAGTGCCCCTTTTATTTTGACAGGTACCCCTTTTTCTTTCCAATAAAATATGTCCCTCTTTCCTTGTGATTAGTGCCCCCATTCCTTTTCATAAGAGCCGTCCCCCTTCTCATAAATGCCCCTGTTCTCCTCCGATAAATGCCCTTATAGTAATCTGATAGTGATCCTTTTTCTTCAACGGATGCTACCGCTCTGTAATATAATAGGTGCCCCTTTTACACTCTGATAAGTGCCCCTTTCCCTTTTTAATAGTACCTTTTCCACTTCTAATAAGTGCCCCTTTTATTTCGACAGTAACTCCTTTTTTCTTTCCAATATGTACCTCTTTCCTTGTGATTAGTGCCCCAATTCTTTTTCTTATAAGAGCCAATTTCCCTGTTAAATAGTAGCTCCATCCCATAAATAATAAATACCCCTTTACACCAACCATGCTTTACACCTCTGATAATAGTCTTTTTTTATTTTGACGCGTGCCCCATTTTCCTTTCCTACATGTATAAGTACCTTTCTTTCCTTCTGACAAATGGCCCTTGTCTTTTATTATAAGAGACCCTTTCCCTACTCATAAATGTCCCTTTTCAGCACTGGTAAATGCCTCTATTAAAATATGATAAGTGCTCCATTTTCCGACAAATGCCACTTTACCATTCTCATCAGTGCCTTTTTTCATCTAAGAAATCATAGAATATTACTAATTGCTGTGTAGTAGCACTATGGTAGTAATAATAGCTATATATATTATCAACTACGACCGTATACCCCCCTTTAAAATAAAAAACCTGGTAGGTGAATTCGTTGGGTGAGCGCGCTTGCATGCACTCGATCAAAGGTAACATATTAACAACCACCAAAATCTGGTCTAGTTATTGTAGCCTATATGTCAAAGCGATTCGTAGTTTCTCGTTCGGAATTTAGGAAATGAGGAGTTGGTATTTCCATTTGTGTGTATACTTGATATTTTGATAAGATGGCCGCACAAACAAATGCTATAAGGCATGACTCCTTGTTAAGTTGTATTTCTGGTGGTATACAATAAAATACTGTGGGTAAAAATAATAAAGCAGAAAACTCAAAGTTAATCAAATAAGTTTAAACAATTTTAAATTAAATAGGCCTAGTTTTATAGAGTATAGGCTAAAAAAAAAAAAAAAAAAAATTGCATTTTTGCTATGATATATCTAGTCGAGTAGCTCATAGATATTCTTCAAATAGTTACAAAAAAGTAAGCAAAAAATATTAACAACAGCACAATAGAGTATTTTTTTGTATGTGAGTAGATGCGATATATAAATCAATCTTATTAGTAGAACATTATTACGAAATGTTTTTATCAGAGCTTTGTTTTTGTAAGGTGGTGTGTGTTGGTTAATTTGGGTGTGGGTTTGGATATGTGTTTTTTTTGGAGTCGGTTGTATTTTAATGAATGTGAAAAATATCAAAGCATAACAATTCAGAACAATTTTTTTCTGTATGTCCTTAAACATGTAAAGTTGTTTAGTTGTCTGTTTGGTGGTGTTATTGTTACAATTCAGGTTTTTGGAAAGTATGTTTTATAGAAAGAAGTAACAAATTATCTTGACTAAAGCTGCACTCTCTACTATTCAAAACCAAACGGGAGGCCTCCATATATTATTCAACACATTAGCGATTGTCATGTAGTTTCTATAACCTAACACAATTATTAGTGACTTGACAACAAAGAAATATCCCAATTGCACATCTTAATTTAAATTTTGAAATAAATTTTCAGTTATCTTACCAAAAATATGTTATGACAAATCTGTAACCAAATATATTGAATGTAGTATTCCCCCAAAATATGAACAAAGTAAGCTGTTAATTACTACGATTGGTTTGCCAGAATCACAAATAATGATGTTTTCGGATTGCCTCTGCAAGACTTGTGTCCATTGCAATTCCTCAATATGTTCCCATTTTACACCCGTTTCGATTAAGTTACATTGGTCGCCAGTAAAGCCATGAATTGCATTCAAAATAATATTGCTTTGTTTAAAAAAAAAAAATAACAATAATAATTTTGGCTGAAATACTTTCGATGTAATACAATCAATATTCAAATAAGTTACGCAGTGCAAAGGACAATCTGCTTCTAAAGCTTTATCCCAAATTTAAGTAACTTTTGGAGAAAGCGCCTTCAGTGTTGCTGCCCCAAAGGTTTTGAACCACGTAAAACATAAGAAAAACAAAATCTGATGCAGTTTACAGTTGAAGACCTATTTATTTTCAGAGGCTTTTGAGCAAATTATGATTGTGTGATCGTAAAATCGGACGAGAAGCAAGGAGTCATTTTTACCTGGCCTTGGTGTGCAAGCAGTCCCCTGAAAAGAATAACTATTCAAATAGTTCAGGCACAATGAATTCCTCGTGTAGTGTAGTGAGGTAGTAATAACATCTTTATATTGATACTCGTTTTTATAACTATTCGAGACATGACATATTTCAATTTCTTTCACTTTGGCACACTGAATATCTGGTACACAATGAAAATCAATCTATCTCTCTCTGTCTCGCAATAGAATTGGAGAAATGCACATTCTCTCATGCCCCAACCCATTTGGAGCTAAGCCACTGACTTACAACAACTAGTTTATTCCAAAGAGTAGATCTTACAATGAATACAAAACTGAAAACAAGAATGATGAAGTCAATGCTTCTATTTTTGTCCTTTTCCCAGGTCTGTACTTGGCTAGCTTTTCAAGTGCATGATTAAAGGGATCGTTTAACAATGTTAAATCTGAGATGCACTGCCCTACGTGTTATCAGTGTCTGTGATATGGTGTTATATTGAAGCCCTAACAAAATTGAGCTTGAAAATGATCAAGAAGTGCCTCAAAAAAGTAAAAACCTTTGAGTGACCAGATATACCATACTTGTTTTTCCCAATAGACTGTAGTGATATGAAAACCGTTTGGCAAACGCAAAATTTAATTTCGATTTTCAATCATAAATATCTTGATAATCAGACAAGCGATCGGCTTGTAAAAGTCATGGAGTTCCTGACTGACCTAAAGGGTTATAATTATCAGTGCAGCATGAGCTAAATCAAGGAATTTTTTTTGTAAGGATCTAAGACAAAGTTACCGGATCCCTTTAAGCATAGTGAGTATGAAAACGTGATATTTGCAAGATAGGATATTAAAAATGATGATGAACTAGTTTACACCCGGTCATGCCGGTAGCGTCTATAGTGTTAATATTGATCTCCACTTGAAGGCGCTTCAAATGTATTATTATACCTTGGGTTTTGATTTTTGTAATTAAATGTCTCGACAAAAGGCAAAATGTCATTGATTATTGTCCTCAAGTTTATCCTTATTTACATCTTTCCTAAGTTTTGATTGGTTAGTTGGTGCTGGAGGAATAAGATGTACATACATTATCTTGTTTGCATGATCACACTAATTATGTCTTATACATTCTATTTACAATGTTATCTAATGAATTTGAGATCTCATAAGTGCCCCTTTTCACCTCTGCTAAGAGCCCTATCCATATTTGATAGGTGCCCCTTCCCCCTTCTCATAAGTGCCCCTATTCAAATCTGATGGGTGCCACTTTTACTTTGGCAAGTGTCTCTTTCCTTTTAAATAAATGCCTATTTTCTTACAAAAAAACATGATGGTTCATCTTTCCCCTTCTAATAAATGCCCTATTAAATAATTAGCTTATGAGTGCCCTTTTAGGTAAGAAAAGTGCCTCTCTTCCTTTGTAATACCGCTACTTTTAGTCCCCTTTCGGTTGCGAAAGGTGTCACTTTTCACCTCTCCAATAAATGCCCCCTTTTTCTTTGACACGTGTCTCTTTACCTTTTTAAGTGGACTTTTCCCATCTGATAAGTGCCTCACTTTAATGACTAGTATTCCTTTCATTTATATGAAAAGATTACCTTGCTACTGTTGATAAGTTATCCCTTTACTTTCTATATAACTCCCCTTTGATAGTGAACAATTCTTTATATTTCCCATTGTCGCCTACAAAATGAGTGCTTTTGCGGTCAGATAACAAGAACCATAACTAGATCCAAATATTGGAGCAGCTGTGTGTAGTAAAATGAGCCTTATTTCTACCACCACGAAGGTAGGTAGTAGCCGAGGGGCAGAAGGCACATTGCTCCAAAAGTACGAACTGTGCCCCTTTTAGAATATGATCGTGCTCGTTTTCAACGCTATCAAATTTGCTTTCTCTACATAAGTCATTTTGATATAAGAAGTGTGTCTTTTTTTACACTTAATCTAAACATTCAAACTACGTTGACATATTTGAGGCGTATAAGGACACGTACCCCCTTGACATCCACCCCCTGTCAACAACACCCGAGGACAACTACCCCCGGAACAACTACCCCCGGACAACTACTACCAGACAACTACCCCTAGGACAACTACCCCCTAGGACAACTACCCCCGGACAACTACCCCAGACAACTAACCCCTAGGACAACTACCCCCTTTGATTTTTTTCAGGTTGGAAGTTGTCCTAGAGGAGGAATGTAGGGGCTAATTGTCTGGGGGTAGTTGTCCAGGCGGTAGTTGTCCGGGGGTTAGTTGTCCTAGGGGGTAGTTGTCCCTGGGGGTAGTCGTCCTAGAGAGTGGTTGCCCTAGGGTTAGTTGTCTCAGGGGGTAGTTGACTCGGGGTGGTTATCCGTGGGTGGATCTCCGGGGGTAGGTGTCTTAGAACCATTTTGAGGATACCATTTGTAGGTGCCCCCTCCTTTTTGTAACGAAGTGTCGTTGTTGTTGGTGCCCACCATTTAAACTATGTTGACATGTTTTGAGGTTATTGTAGGTGCCTCTTTCTTTTTGAAGAAAGTGCCTTTCTTTTTCGTGCACGCCCACTTTGAATGACGCTCCGCCTTTCCTGCATTGAAACATTGAAACCCGTCAAGATATTTATCCCTATAATGTTTATTCATGCAAGCGAGGCATTGTTGAATTTCTCTTCATTTTCCTCAACCTGATCGCGTTCAACTAGACTAATTGTTGACGATGTATGTTAGTACTTCCTCGTAGACTGCTTCGTGTCGGTCTCTCCGAAACAGGGAGTCAACTTTTGATAACTTTTATACTTTCTCAACTAAAGCAACTTATATTTCATTTGGCGAATGAGCAGATGTCAATGCAAGCAAAATCGGACACTTCAGAATTTGACTGGAATTGTGATTCGAAAGACTCTTGTTTATTAGTTTTTCTTCATTCTCACACTTTACACCAGTTTGAGCCGTTTAAAGAACGTCATACGCATTGATCAGGATTTGAGTACACGGAATGTTATTACGGACGACAACCTTTGAAGTCTTAGCCAGTTGTCCTTAGTTCAACTATTACTCAAGACAGTTTCTTTACATCGATTGATTATACAAATAAAGTGAGTAGTTCATACAGTTTTTAATATGATATATTTTTAGGTATTAGAAGTGGCCTTTTCACCTCAATTTACAGGGCTTTGTTACTGTTAGTTAATGTGTGTGCGTTAATGTGAGTGTGGGTTTGAACATGTCGTATTAGAGGCAGTTGTGTTTCCATAAATGTGATGAAATCAAAGCATAACAATTCAGAACAAATTGAGAAAGAAAAAAAAAGTTCCTTATGTCCATATACATGTGAAGTTATCAGGTTGGTCTGTTTGGTGATGTTTATTGTTACAATTAAGGTTGTTTGAAGCAGGGGCGGCTGAGCGACTCCTAAAGGGGGGGGGCATCAAGAGAAAGGGGCACTTTCTGGAAAACAGGGCACCTACAAAGGGAAATCTCAATGCGAAAATATATAATCTTTTTTAGACATTGGTATATACCCCTATATTGTGATTACATTATCAGGGATGATTTCAATATTTGTTTCACTTTATACACTATACAAGTTATTGCTTAAGCATCATACATTGCAGTTGGGTGTGATGGTCTGAGAATTATTTGCGAGCAAGCAAAGCGAGCAAGGACAAATTTTAATATTTGTGAGATCGCAGTGCGAAAAATTACATTTTATAAAGATGAAAAAACCCAATCCTGATGGGGTTATAAGCACATTCTCATATCGGAAGACTGAAAATACCTTTGAAGTTTGATAAGTAACATAAATATATCATTTATAGAGGCGTGCGAGCGTAGCGAGCTAGCTTTGAGACAAATTGCTTTTAGTCGCCCGAAATTTGGGGCGCGTTTAATGATAAGAGGAAAAGGGGACACTTGTCAGAAAAGAAAAAGAGCATGTTTCAAAGTAAAACGAGTAATTATCAGGGCTGAAAATGGGGCACTTCTTACACCCTCAATAATAGGCACTCACCAGGGATGAAAAAAGTCAGTCATGAGAATAGGAAATGGGCATTTGTCGATGGAAAAGGGGCCCCTATCAGATTTTGAAAGGGGTATTTATAGGAGGTGAAAGAGGCATTAATGAAAAGGGGACAGGTCCCTTATTAGAAAAGAAAATGGGCACGTATCGTTGTTTAAAAGGAAATTATCAAAGGTGAAAAGAGGCACTTATCGCATATGAAAAGGGGCAATGACCAGATATGAAAAAGGGCACTTATCTGAATGAAAATGGGGCACTTATAATAAAGGAAAGTGTGCATTAGTTGAAAGAAAATGGGCACCAATCAGATTTGAAAGGGGCATTTATCGGAGGTTAAGGGGGTAATTATCTGAAGCGAAAAAGAGTGACTTCTTGTACCTGAAAAGGGTCATTTACCAGCGAAGGGGCACTTATGCGAATAGGAAGTGGCTCTTTTTTAATATTAAAGAACCGTATCTCAGATGGCTAGATTTCTAAAGAGACGTAAATAATGTTGCACATTGAATATATTTCTTTTTTTATTAATTTTCTTTGGATTAGCGTGTTTTACAAAGCCCGATCAATTATGGGACACGGGGTAGCTTTCAAACAAACAAAAATACGCTCGACTCTCCGGCGGGTTTGAAATTCGGCGACTTTCTGGCGATCCACAATTTCGGCAAGTGACAGGCCGTTAAATATGTGACGGAGGCATAAAGAGGCTATAGCGATCGACAGTTCGTCTTTGTCTAATTGTATATGGACGGGCATATTTTCACAAATTTACATGTAAAAGGATAGGCCTAGCCTCTTCTCAAATAAAGTGGTTAATTCCAGTCATTTTACCCTTCTTCAGTTTTGTGAAAATGAAGCATGTTTTCACAAAATATCTTGTAACATTTGAGAGAGAGAGAGAGGGAGAGATATTTGATTTCCAACGAAATAAAGCCGTAGGGGTAGTGTAAATTTCAAGGGATACATAATAGAGCGGCTATCTTGAAGATTATAAATTGCTAAAATTCGAGGGTACTTCCACCGCCGGTTACAAAACGCCCCGCTGCAACATTGAGACCCATCGGGAATACATATCTCTTTAATGTTAATCCATGCGAGCGAGGCATTGTTATTTTGTTTCCTCAATACTTGTTGTCAGATCGCATTCAAATAGACTTGTTGACGCTGGTATAGGTTACATACATGTACTACTTTTTCGTATAGGCTGCTGCAGCATGTCGGTCTCTTCGGAGCAGGGAGTCGACTTTTGAGAACTTTCATTCTCTCTTAACTCAAGCAAGTTACATGGCATTTGGCGAATGAGGACATTTCAATCCGAGCGAAATCCGTATAATTAGGCCGGAATTGTGATTTGACAGTCACTTGTTAAAGTTGTCTTCATTACTCACAGTTTACACCAGTTTGAGCCGTTTATAGACAGTCGTACGCGGCGTTGAGCGGGGGTTTAGTACACACCTAAACTAAAAGCGGAAAGTGACGTCATTGACCTGCACTTAAAGGCCTACTGATTGATTATACAAATAAAAGGTGAGTAGTTCATACTGTTTTATATTATATATATTTACATATGAGAAGTGCCCCCTTTTACTTCAGATAAGACGAACTAGTATCCCTTTTTATTTCTATTAGATGCCCGTGCCACATTCTTGTGGATGCCACTTAGACACATTTCTGATAAGCGCCGCCTTTACCTCTGATAAGTGCCTCTATACAATTCTGAGAAGGACTCCCTTTCACCTTCTCAAGTACTCAAGTCCCTCTCTTTCTTGTGAGAAGTACTCCTCCCCTTTTAAAAAGGGCCCCTTTTATTTTGACACGTTCCCCCTTTTCCTTTCCAATATATCCTACTTTCCTTGTGATTAGTGCCCCCATTCTTTTGTTTATAAGAGCCGTTCCCCTTCTCATAAATGCCCCTTTTCTCCTCCCATAAATGCCCTTATTGAAATCTGATAGTGATCCCCTTTTTTCTATGAATGTCACTAATAAATGCCCCTTTTCCTTTTTGATAGTATCTCCATCCCTTTCTCATAAATACCCCTGTCTGATAAGAGCCTTTTTTATTTTGGCACGTGCCCCATTTTCTTTTCTTATAAGTACCTTTTTATCCTTCTGACAAATGGCTCCCTTCTTTTATTATAAGAGACCTTACCCCTTCTCATAAATGCCCCTTTTCAGCACTGGCAAATGCCTCTATTAAAATCTTGTAAGTGCTCCATTTCCCGACAAATGCCACTTTTCCATTCTCAACAGTGCCTTTTTCCATCTACGAAATCATGAAATATTACTAATTGACGTGTAGTAGCACCAGTGACCGTACATCCCCCTAAAAAAAAAACTATGGTCGTTGAATTCGTTTGGTGAGCGCAGTTGCATGCACTCGATCAAAGGTAACATATTTACAACCACTAAAATCTGGTCTAGTTATTATAGGCTATGTCAAATCGATTCGTAGTTTCTCGTCCGGATTTTCGGAAATGAGGAGTGGTTGTTTCCATATTTTTTTTTATATTTTACATCTTGATAAGATGGCCGCACAAAGCCACAAACAAATGCATTTAGACATAGCTCCCTGTTAAATTGTGTTTTTAGTGGTCTACAACAAAATATTTTTGGTAAAATATAAATCAATCTTATTAGTAGACAATGTTTATTATGAACAATATTTTTAAGGGATTTGTTTTTGTAGGCTGGTATGTGTTTGTAAACTTGGGTTTGGGTTTGTACATGGTTTTCGGAGGGGGTTGTATTTCAATGAATGGGAACAAATCAAAGCATAACAGTTCAGAACAAAGTGAAGACAACAATGTTAAGACAAATCTATAACCAAATATTTAGTGTAGTATTCCCCCAAAATATGAACAAAGTCAGCTGTTGATTACTAGGATTGGTTTGCCAGATTCACAAATAATGAATTTGCATCGTGATCGGAGTGCCTCTGCAAGACTTGTGTCCATTGCAATAAGAGAGTGTACAGATACAATCTGCGCATGGGCAGACAAAGGTCATTTGTACCAAAAAGGAAAAACCCACAGAGTTGAATACTGGATATACGCTCATGAAAGTTATGTAACATTATTCATTTATGCACCAACGGTACATTCTATGATACACAGGTGGAAGTATTCTTTTCAAGAGGTCAAACAAAAGGTATTCATAAAGCACATCTAGGACTTTGGCAGTTATTATTCCAATATGCTCAATGCGGAACTTCTCCATGTGTAAAAGATCTGTGGATATTTGGGGTCATTTGTACCATGTGCTATCTGTAAACTCCCTTATTCCTCAATATGTTCCCATTTTACACCCGTTTCGATTAAGTTTTACTGGCGACCAATGTAATACATTGGTCGCCAGTAAAGCCAAGAATTGCATTCAAAATAATATTGCTTGTTTAAAAAAAAATAATTGCCTGAAATACTTTCGAAGTAATACAATCAATATTCAAATAAGTTACGCAGTGCAAAGGACAATCTGCTTCTGAAGCTTTATCCCAAATGTAAGTAACTTTTTGAGAAAGCGCTTTCAGTTTTACTGCCCTTAAGGTTTTGAACCACGTAAAACATAAAAAAACCCACATCTGATGCCGTTTTTAAAGAAGACTCATTTGTTTTCAGAGGCTTTTGAGCAATTTATGATTGTGTGATCGTAAAATCGGACGAGAAGCCAGGAATCATTTTTACCTGGCCTTGGTGTGGAAGAATTCAAAAGCAGTACCCTGAAAAGATTAACTATTCAAATGGTTCACGAAAATTGATTCCTTGTGTAGTGCAGTGAGGTAGTAATAAAATGTTTATATTGACACTCGTTTCCATCACTATTCGAGAAATGACATATTTCAATTTCTTTCACTTTTGGCACACTGAATAACTAACTGGTACACAATGACAATTAATCTATCTCTCTCTTTCTCGCAATAGAATAGGAGAAATGCACGTTCTCGCATTCCTCCCCCACCCTTTTGGAGCTTGACTTACAACAACTAGCTTATTCCAAAGAGTAGATCTTACAATGAATACTAAACTGAAAACAAGGATTATGAATTCAATGCTTCTCATCTTTGCCCTTTCCCAAGTTTGTAATTGACTGGCTTTTCAAGTGCATGATTAACCATAGTGAGTATGAAAACGTGATATTTGCAAGATACAATGTTTGTATCAATCGTGTGCAAACTGATGATGAATGAATTTACACCCGGTAGCTTTAATAGTGTTAACATTGATCTCCACTTAAAGGAAATTTCAAATGTTTTCTTAAAGACTTTGAGATATGCCGCTTTACCATCTCATAAGTGCCCCTTTTCACCTCTGTTCAGAGCCCTATCCAAATATGCTAAGTGCCCCTTTTAATATGACAAGTGCCCCTTCCCCCTACTCATAAGTGCCCCTATTCAAATCTGATGGGTGCCACTTTTACTTTGACAAGTGCCTCTTTCCTTTTTAATAAATGCCTCTTTCCTTTGACAAGTCCCTCTTTCCTTTTTAATAAATGCCTTTTTCCTTTAATAAAAAGCACACCTTGGTGCATCTTTCCCCTTCTAATAAGTGCCCCGTTACATAAATATCTTATGAGTGCCCTTTTCGGTATGAAAAGTCCCCCTTTTCCTTTGTAATAAATGTCCATTACCCCTACTTACAGTCCCCTTTCGGTTGCGAAAGGTGTCCATTTTCACCTCTCTAATAAATGCCCCTTTTACTTTGACACGTGTCTCTTTTCCTTTTTAAGTGGAATTTTCCCATTTGATAAGTGCCTCACTTTAATAACTAGTGTTCCTTTCATTAATATGAACAGATTACCTTACTACTTTCGATAAGTAATCCCTTTAATTTCTATATAAATCCCCTTTGATAAGTGAACTTTCCTCTATATATCCCATTGTCGCCTACAAAAAGAGTGCTTTTGTGGTCAGATAAAAAGAAAGAAAAGAGAGCCATATCTAGTGTTAATGAATTGGTGCAGCTTTGTGAAGTAAAATGAACCTTATATCTACCACCATGAAGGTATAGGTAGTAGCCGAGGAAGCATAAGGCACAATGCTCTAAGTACGAACTGTGCCCCTTTTAGAATATATTCGTGCTCGTTTTCAAAGCTTTTAAATGTGTTTTCTTTTTGTAAGTAAATGTCATGTAAATTTTAATATAAGAAGTGTTTCTTTTTGTTACACCAGATTGTTACCTATTTAATAAACTACGTTGACATATTGTGAGGTAATCATTTGTAGGTGCCTCCTTCTTTTTGAAGAAAGTGCGTTTTTTGTTGTTGGTGCACCCCACTTTGAATGACGCCCCGGTACCCCTGCAGTGCAAGGCATTGAAACCCATTACGAATATTTATCTCTATGATGTTAATTCATGCGAGTGAGGCATTGTTAAATTTCTGTTTAGTTTCCTCGATCTGATCCCGTTTAACTAGAGTTGTTGACGGTGTTTGTCAGTACTTCCTCGTAGGCCGCTTCATGTAGGTCTCTTCGAAACAGGGAGTCGACTTTTAATAACTTTCATACTTACTGAACTATAGCAAGTTACATCGCATTTGGCGAATGAGCCGGTGTCAATGCAAGCAGCATCGGACACTTCAGAATTGGGCTGGAATTTTGATTCGAAAGACTCTTGTTTAAGGTTTCTTCATTCTAAAGCAGGGCTCCCACTTAGCCGAGTTGTATTAGCGAGTTATGGCAAATTGTGCTGAGTTGCCTCAAAGCGGTACTCGCAATAACTCGCGAACAATTCGGTATGGCTTAGCGTAACTCTTTACAACATTCCAAGACTCTCCTCGAAGTCGCGAGCAGTTCCAAAATTTTGAACATGTTCAAAAAATATCCCCCAATTCGTTGTAATTCGAGGTGAACTCGCCTACACTCGTAATATTCTCGCATTACTCGTAACAAGTTCGCGCTGCACTATTCATAACTCGTAGCAACTAGCCACCTTATGAAGAGTGCAGCGCGAGCTTGTTACGAGTAATGCGAGTATATTACGAGTGTAAGCGAGTTCACCTCAAGTAACAACGAATTTACCTCGAGTAACAACGACCAGTGAAAATTTTGAACATGTTCAAAATTTTCGCTGATTCGTTGTAGCTCGAGGTGAACTTGCTTAATACTCGTAATATACTCGTAGCAACTCGCCACCTTATGAAGAGTGCAGCGCGAGCTTGTTACAAGTAATGCGTGTATATTACGAGTGTAGGCGAGTTCACCTCGAATTACAACGAATCGGGGACATTTTTTGAACATGTTCAAAATTTTGGAACTGCTCGCGACTTCGAGGAAAGTCTTGGAATGTTGTAAAGAGTTACGCTAAGCCATACCGAATTGTTAGCGAGTTATTGCGAGTGCCTCTTTGAGGCAACTCACCACAACTCGCCATAACTCGCTAATACAACTCGGCTAAGTGGGAGCCCTGCTTAACAGTTTACCCCAGTTTGAGCCGTTCATAGAACGTCATAGCGTTGAGCAGGGTTTTTAGTACACGGAATATTATTACGGACCACGTCCTTCGAAGTCCTTACGAGTTGTTTTTAGTTCAATTATTACTCAAGGATCTTTCCATCGAAACATTACATCTTGTACCTAATTTAAAGGCAGTGAATGACGTCATTGATTGATTGATTATACACATAACGTGAGTAGTTCATACTTTTTTTTAATAAGATTTATTTTTAGATATTAGAAGAGCCCCTTTCACCTCAGTCTAGAGGGCTTTGTTATTGCTAGTTAATGTATGTGCGTTAATGTGAGTGTGGGTTTATACAGGCGGTTTTGGAGGCGGCTGTGTTTCCATGAATGTTAGAAATCAAAGCATAACAATTCAGAGCAAAGTGAGAGAAGAAAAAAAATCGTTCCTTACGTCAAATAGGGTAGGTGTAGGGAATTGGAGACCACCAAGCTTGAACACATCCCTGTCTGTCCGTGTTGGCTTCAATATTGCTATAGAGCCATCTGTGGCCTTTAACAACACTACTGCATATATCCAATTAATTTCGAAGACTAAAATGGGTTCTTTCTCCGAGAAAATTGGCAAAATTGACCATGGTAAGCAATTTCACTCATAGTTGTGGTGTATGCAAATATTTAGAGGTGGCTCTTAACAAGTAATTTTAAAAGGAAGTTTATAAAGTGTGCCAACCATCACAGAAAACTTATGGCCATTGTGTGTTGTGAATGGATGTTGCGATGCACATTATAAATGGTGTCTGATCAGAAATATGTGCAGGCAATGGGGGACACCAGGTCCAAGATGAGGGTCGTTTGTTGTGAATGTCGAGTATGCCGAGGACAGTCAATGACCCGATGCTGGTTGGTTAATTGTCCAAGTACAGAAATATTTTGGGCAACCTTTGATTTATTTATTTCTGTTTGATTTTCTTTTTCTTTTGCCCTATTACAAATATATAACAAACAAAACACTGCAAATTTACACATTTCAAAATAATACAATGTCGAATAAAGTAACTAATCAAAAACATCAAACAGGAGGGTTGACAAAGTAAGCAAACTTTAAAGCATGACTACCCTCAATGAATACATAATAATACGAATATTGTGGAAAAAATATTGGTAAAAGGGGAAAGAGAGAGAGAGAGAGAGAGGGAAAAGAAAAAAGAAAGAAGGGGTGTACATCAAGATTTACAGATGTTTGGGGTACAATGTAGTTGGATTTCAATTTGATATATGAAGATAAAAAAGAAGATGCACATTTGAATATTGGGTGGCCAACTTTGGATGTATTGTAGAATGAGAAGACTCACGAGGTTTCTGGACAATACGAATAAAAATGTGAGATCAGCGAGCTAGTTTATACAGACTGTAAACCTTTGTTTGTATACAAAACAGGGGTTTGGGAGTATCCCAAGTAGGCCACATTGTTTTAAAATCGTTTCAAAATTACAGTAAGTTCATTGGCTGCATTTATCTCTTTCAAAAAGTGTTTGAACTATTCTACAACAATCCCATTTTCATTCAAATTGTACTTAAAATGCCTTGATATGTAACTGTCCCTTATTACCTGCACATGTAGGTAATAAGAGACCTTTGGTGATAACGTCATTAATCATTGTTTTCTTATTAATCAGTTACATCTTGACCACAATTTCGTTACCAAATAAAGAGAAGAAGTTACTGAAGAGAATACAAAACTTTGTGTATGTGTAACATTGTTCATGTTTATGTAAAGTATGCAAATGTGCTAATAAGGGTCTCCAATTCCCTACACCTACCCTACACGTAAAGTTCTCACGTTTGTCTGTTTTGCGGTGTTTATTGTTACAATAATTTGAGGTTGTTTGAAAGTATGTATTATAGAGAAAGTAATAAATTATCTGTACTCTGGACTATTCAATGCCAAACGGTAGGCATACATATATAGTTTAAAATAAATTACACCTAATTCCGGAATCCCCCCTAAATGAATTTAAAATATAATCAGGATTCAGTTTAGAAACTGCTTGTATTTTCAAGAGATTTACTGGACGCTACACCATTTGACACAGATGGGACTTACCACTCATGATATCGTGATGGACTTCTTGCATGTTCTGAGACTTTAATGAAGTTCCCCGTTTAATGCCCTAATACTTATAATGGTAGTTTATTAGATAAAATTATATTTTTGTTTTTAATTATCAGTATTATGCCTTTTCTCTTAAATCTATTTTTGATCCGTGTGTAAGATATCACCAAATAATTTTTTAACTTAAACTAAATATATAAAATAACCAATAAAAAAACAGATAAAAAAGGAGGTGGGCGCCAAAAAATAATTGCGGGGACGAAAAACTAGGAATACTTTTAACTTGGCCTCAGTGTGGAAGAATACGAAAGCAGCTATGTCCCTTGAAAAGAAAAGCTCTTCAAATGGTTCACGGATGATTGGTTATTGTGCAGTGTACTAAGGTAGTGATAACATCTTTTATTGACACTCTTCTCCATAAATATTCGAGACATGACATATTTCGTTCGCATTTGGCGTACAAAATAACTTGTACACAATGACAATTAGTCTATCTCTCTCAACCTCCTTCAGCCATCCTTAAAGTCATTCTCTCTCTCTTTCTCCCGGCCCTTCTATCTTTGTCTCTTACTTACTATTCCAATTTCCCTCTTAGTAACTCTCTTCTCCCTGTTTAGCCCCTCTCTCTCTATCTCTCTCTATATCTTCCTTTGATGCACGCACTCAGTTAATCCCTCTCTTCATTCGCCTCCATCCAGCTTATCATGCATGGCGCCGGAGTAGACCGTAACCTTCACCGCCCCCATGGAAAAAAAAAGGTGTATCGCACTTGGCAATCATGGCATAGGCTGCCTAGAAATACTTGTAATGCACCCCTCAAATACACATTGGTACGCACACATGCCCGCATCCTTCGTTAGTATGATTGTTTGTGTGATTGTGTAAAGCTTGCTTGCAATAATTTATTATGGTATACCTGTCTCATTAATGCCATTTTTTTTATAAGGTCTTATTCATTCTCTCATCATAATACTGTGCTTGGGGGTTTCATCTATGAATTTTGCTCACCTACTTCAGACATCACACACATGGGGGGGGGGGGGGGGAAGAGGACACTTTTATTATATTTGTTTTGGTCTCGAAATTACAAAATTCTACATTTTTTTTCGTTGGGGGGGGGGGGTGTAACGTTACATTTTTAGGTTAGCCATTAGTGTAATCTTTTTTTTTCATTTTCTTTTTTCCATTTTATTTATTAAAAAATAAAATCGAAAGGGGGAGGGGGAGGTTCCAAAAAAAACATACATAAAACATACACATAAAAAACACTCAACCCCCCCCCCCCCCTGCGTACGCGCCTGCGTTCAACTAGACTTGCTGACGCTTACTTCAGAGGCGGCCCCCCGGGGGGGGGGCCCTAAAATTTACCCTGGAATTGCATAACTGTTTACTTATGAAAAGTGCCCCCTTTTACTACAGATAACTTTCCCTTTTTCTTTCTAATATGTGTCCGTTCTACATTCTCATAAATGACACTTACCACTCCTGATAAGTGCCGCCTTTACCTCTGATAATGGACTCTAGTCAATTCTGAGAGTTGCCCCTTTTACCTTGATAAGTGCCCTTTTCACGTTGACTCGCACACCTTTCCCTTTTTAATAAGTACCCCTTTTCCTTCAGATAAGTGCCCCTTCTACTTTTTGATAATAGCTCCAACTCTTCCTCATAAAGACCCCTTTGCACCTTGATAAAAGCCCCTTTATTTTGACACGTGCCCCATTTTTCTTTCTGTATACACGCCTTCTTTTTCTTTTGTTCTGGTAGGTGAATTCGTTGGGTGAGTGCGCCTGCATGCACTCGATCAAAGGTATAAAATATTTGCAACCAACAAAATCAGGTCTATTTTAGTATATGCTATGTAAAATCGATTCCTAGTTTCTCGTACGGATTTTTTTCGAAAATGATGAGTGAGTGTTTCCATATTCTTTTATATTTGATATTTGTATAAGATGGCCGCACGTGAACGTGCTATTTGGCATGGCTCCATGTTAACTTTTGCTTTAGTGGTCTACAGCAAAATATTTGGTGTAAAAATAATAAAGAAACACAAATCAACGTTTATTAAATTAAGAAGATGTATAATAATAATAGATCATCATTAGTCTCTAAAATGTTGCCAAAAAGTTAACAAATCATAATAACAACAACACAATTGTATTTGTATATGAGTAGCAACGATATGTAAATCAATCGTATTAGTAGTACATGTATGATTATTATGAACAATTTAGAAGGCTTTGTTATTGTAAGTTAATGTGTGCGTGTGTGTGTGTGTATTTGTTGTGGTGAGTGGTTGTTTGTACGTGTCGTTTTGGGAGGCATTTTAAAAAAATGAATGTGAACAAATCAACAGCCTCCCTGAAGTTCAGTCTGTAACGCCCTCTTGCGCACACCATACTGCTATTAAGGCAGAAAACGCTGTCGGGTCGTCGACGACGCGCTGCACTGAAGTTTGCGATATTCTACAGCTTTTAAGACTAATTATGACCATCTGTATCATTTACTGGTTTTAAAAAATGACACTCAAGACAAAATTCACCCCCAAAATAATAATGATATCAATGATAATAATCAGGGTTCAGTTTGAAACCGTTAGTGATTTCAGGAGATCTGCTTCACACTACACCATTTGACACAGATGGGACTGACCACTCATGATACCGTGATAAGTTTCAAACATGTTTTAAGACTTTAATTCAGTTTCCCGATAAATACACTTAAAAATGATAATTTGATACATGAAATTAAATATGATTCTTTCTTCTTCTTAAATATCAGTTCTATGCCTTTTCCCTTAAAATTGTTTTAGATCTACATTTAAGATATCACCGAATTAAGTTCATCTTAAACTAAAACTATAATTTAACAATAAACCAAAAAAAGAAAAAAAGGAAGCGAGCGCCAACAAAATGGTTGCAGGAACGAGAAGCCAGGAATCATTTTTACTTGGCCGCAGTGTGGAAGAATAGAAAAGCAGCAATACCCCCTGAAAAGAATAGCTCTTCAAATGGTTCACGTGTAATTGATTCTTTGTATAGTGTAGTGTAGTGAGGTAGTGATAATACCCTTATATTGACACTCGTTTTCATAACTTTTTGAGAATGACATATTTCAATTTCTATAGCTTTTGGCTTACAGAATAACTGATACACAATGACAATCTCTCTCTCCCTCCTTCAGCCATCCATTCAGTCATTCTCTTTCTCTTTGTCTGACTCCCGCCCCTTCGTACTATCTCTCACTTGATAATTGTAATCTCCCTCTTAGTTACTCCCTTTCTCCCCCTCTTTCTCATTCACATTCACTCACCCATCTCTCTATTACTTAACAGCTCTCTTGCTTTCACCCACTCACTTATTAATTTCTTTTTCGCGTTCCCACTTGCTCATTAGTTTTTATCTCTCTTTCTTATTGTTCTTTCTTTTATTCACATCTACTAATTAAACAAACTCACTACCGTTTCTCCCCCCCCCCTCTCTCTCTCTCTCTCTCTCTCTCTCTCTTTTCTATCTCTCTCTCTCATCCACTCACTCACAATTAATTCCCATACCCCTCTACCTCTCTCCTCCATTGACGCACACAACCAGTTTGTCCCCATCTTTATTTACCCCGTCCTCCATATCATGCATGGCGCCTGCGTCCACCTTCTTCGCCCAAGCCCCCTACAAATTGTTATATATAATTCTATATAATTACAATTGCAGCGGAAATTATCAATGGAAATTGCAGTGGTGGCAGTGGATGTGCCAATGTAGGCTGCCCAGAAAAAATATTAATCGATCTCTCACATACACATTGACACACACAAACTCCCACACCCTTCGTTTGTGCGTGTGTGTTTGTGTGTGTGTGTGTGAGAGAGAGAGAGAGAGGGTGGGGACACCTTTTGTTTATCTGCTAGTGGATATGTATTTGACACATTTGCCCTCCTTTAAAGTTGAAAAGAAAAAAAATATTTTACAAATAATTTCTTTAAAAAGAAAAAAATATATGCGCAATATACCAATAAAACAATATTCATTATTTTCTTTGACTTGTATAAAGGAAAAAGGTAAATATTTGACAAGAACGGAAAACAGAAAACAACTTGATATTACGTATCGGACTAATTGCATGAGAGGAACAAAGCAAACGTTGAGTACGGCAGTTCATCGATCTGAGATGTTTACTAGTCTCAGAACACTTGAACATTTTATACCAAACTTGTTAAATGACTATGATTACTTTATAAGTATCTGTTTAACACGTAATTGATCGCCTAGTAACTCCTTGGTTTCATTTAATCACCAGGTTAATCCGCACTATGTATTTATTGTATGCATTTACAGAACGATGGAGACTTTACCGTGTTTACAGGGAGTCGAGATAAATCATCTTTCCGTTGAAATACCTCATACCAGTTACTCAAGACTGTGCATCGCTCTGGGGTTTTTCTTTAATCAGAATCAATCAATTCTTGCAAGACATCAAAATAACTACAATGTGGCTATGGAGGAAATCCTGAATATGTGGAAAAATAAACAAACAGACACAAGCCAATCACGATCAATCCTGGCGACGAAGCTTCATGATGTGGAGCTTGGTGAACTGGGAAAAAAATTATCTCGAGGTAAACAGTCGATTGTGTGCTATTGAATAAACAATATCTATATTGTATGACTTAGTTATTAAATTCAAGGTAAATTTGATCAGTCTAGCATTCTAGCTGTATTGTTTGATTCATGAAATTTAAATATTGTTCGTATCTAAATGTAAAATATGTTTTGATGTTCGAATCTCTCGAGCAATTGATGCATAAATAACATCATAAATTACTATGTAAACATTTCCTGTAGGTGAATATCTCCCAAAGCAGCAGGACCCACATGAACAAGAGGTGACTCCACCGCAAAGTAGCTCAGGTATGAATGCTTTAAAATGCTTTATGACTGCAAAATCCCGGCTAGTTCGCTAGTAAATATGTTATGTTCCTTGTTTAATGTTCAATGTAATTTGTTGTCTAAAGCACGGTTAACATGCATATTTGTTTCGCTCAAATGTACAATTAAGGCTCAGATTTTTTTTTACAAAGAAGATACATTACATGGATACATTTTGGTAAGGACAAATAATAAATAATAATCATACGTAATGTTGATTCTCGTTTAGTTATGGGTTGTTTCGTTTCTGCAAGTTACGTAGTGTAACAAATATAATCCATGCATATTTATGAATTAAAAGTTATTACCACTAAACAGACATTATTAAAAAATTAAGGTGAGTTTTATTATCTCGGATTGAATCTGATAAATTATATAAAATATTTCTCAATTCCTATTAACGAAACATAATATTAAAGGAAGAAGCAGAAACTTTGGATTACAGAAAAATTATATTTTGTTACATGCCCTGATTGAATACGGAACTAGTGTGTTTGTAAATCGCTGTGTCCTACATCTTATTGACTTCAATCTTCTTCCTGATCTAAGAAATTCATGAAAATAAAATAAAGGATGATTGCCTTTTGTCATGATTTATTTAGCTTTTTTGAACGGTTCTCTTGATACACCCCCCCCCCCCCCCCCCACGACCTGCTTTACGCTAGTGATTCTTTCTGCATGTTTGGCTATTATTTTACAGTTTTGCAAGATCCCGTTTTCTAAAACCTACAAACTGTACAATATAATTTTTTAACATAACGCTCTGTACTGTCGAAACATAACAAAAACCTAACAATTGTCCAATCCACATGAAAGGACTTAATATTCCGTAGGAAATCCATTCTTTGCTATGCTTTTCCCGTTGTAGAGCGCCATGTACGTTATTCTGTTTTTAGCTACAATGCGTAATTACGAAGAATACGATGCTGTTTGAATTAGAGATATTTTACTGGGCTGCCATGTTCCTTGTCCTTCTCATTCCTCACCTTTTTATTTTACTTGTCATCCCTCTGAATTTGTTATTAATTCATCCTGTCGCGTTCTCTTTTCTCCTGCCTAAATGCTACTGAATGAATAATATCTATGTATGATTTCGTTAATAAATTGAAGGTAAATATGACCATTCTAGCAGTCTAGCTGTATTGTTCGATTAATGAAATTTAAATATTGTTCGTATTCAAATGTAAAATATGTTTTGATGTTCGAATCTCTCGAGCCATGGATGCATAAATAACATCAGAGATTACTATGTAAACATTTTCTGTAGGTGAATATCTCCCACAGCAGCAGGACCCACTTGAACAAGAGGTGACTCCACCGCAAAGTAGCTCAGGTATGATTGCTTTAAAACAGCTATTATTCTCTTTGGAAGGGGGGAGTGGCTTATACAACAATATGCAAACCAGACGATATAGTTAGGCATAGCCCCTAGGTTATTTAGGAAAGAAAAGAATATTAACGATATTTTAATGCCCACTTCGAATGACAAAATTATCGATTTGACATATAAGGCATACGATTGTAAAAGTTCAAATGACTTTTTCGAGTTTCCGCCAATATTCCGTTAAAGAGTTTAACTGTTTTTTCCATGCTTGCAGGCTACTGAAGGTAATGTTTATACATTTTCGTAACAGGTTCATATATTTGAAAATACCGAAAGCAAACATTTAAAATTAATTGACGCTATCAGAGATTTAGGCAAAACTACATTTTCTCATTTTTAGTCATATTAACAGTGAAGTGTGAGTCCGATACTGTATTGCCGTTTTGACCGAAAATGCGTGTGACTGCAAAATCCCGGCTAATTCGCTAATAAAAATATTCTTGTTCAATGTTCAATGTAATTATTTGTCTAAAGCACGGTTAACATGGATATTTGTTTCACTCATATAAACAATTAAGGCTCAGAATATTTTTTACAAACGACATAAATAAGATGGATACATTTTGGTAATGACAAATAATACTAATACTTGATGTTGATACTCGTTTAGTTTAATGGCTTGTTTCGTTTCCACAAGTTACGTAGTTAAACTAATTCATGCATATTTATAAATAACAGTTAGTACCACTAAGCACCCTTTATTAAAAAATTAAGCTGAATTTTATTATATCGGATTGAATCTGATAAATTATATAAAATATTCATACTGAATTATATTTGTAGATGATTACTGGGTACCACATCGTAATAATTACTTTAACTAAACATTCATTTCACTCAATTCCAAAAGAAACATAATATTTAAGAAAGGAGCAGAAACTTTGGATTACAAAACGCGTTTTTTGTTTGTTATATGCCCTGATTGAATACGGAACTAATGTGTTTGTGAATCGCTGGGTCCTACATCTTATTGACTTCAATCTTCTTTCTGATCTGAGACATTCATAACAATTAAATAAAGGATGATTGTTATTTGTCATGATTTCTTTGGCTTTTTGAACAATTCTCTCGATACCCCCCCCCCCCCCCCCACCACCACAAGTCTTTCTTTACGCTAGTGATTCTTTCTGCATGTTTGGCTATTATTTTCCAGTTTTGCAAGATCCCCTTTTCTACAACCTGCAAACTATACAATATAATTTAATAACATATCGCTCTGTACTGTCGAAACATAACAAATACCTAACAATTGTCCTATCCACATGAAAGGACATCATATTCCGTAGGAAATACATTCTTTGCTATGCTTTTCCTGTTGTAGGGCTCAATGTACGTTGGCCAGTTTTTAGCTATATGCGTATAATTATGGAGAATCCGATGCTGTATGGATCTTAATTGGAGATATTTTACTGGGCTGCCTTATTCCTCGTCCTTCTCATTTCTCACTCCTTCATTTTACTTGTCATCCCTCTGAATTTGATATTCATTCATGCTGTCGCTAATTTCTCTTTTCTCCTGTTTCTCTTTCTTTCTTGAATTCTTCATTTTTCCTACTTTCTTTCTCTATAATTCTTCTTTTTCTTTTCTTGTTCTCCCTTCTCCTAATTCTTCCCCCCCCCCCTCTGTTTTCATGTTTTCCTTCCCTTTTTTGCCGGAAGAGGTGACACATTTGCCTGTAACTCCCATAACCCCTCCCCCTCCCTCTTGCAACGCCCCTGAGAGCACAGGGTCGTTCCAGGAGACCCAGAGCCCACGAGTAGGAGGCCCAAGAGACAGATAGACAACGACACTGACAAAACAAATAAATACATAAGGCATTTATCAAGAATGTCGGTTTTGTGAACCCTCTGAAAATAGAAATGTCTGGTAAAAGAATAGACCGGTCAAGCTTTGATACTTATTATAAAATATTTCGATATATAAACATAATTCGTGACTCAAGATGGATTGAAATTATTAATTTGGCGTCTTGGGAAGTGACTGCACGACTGGACTTTCCTTCACCCTGTGCCTCTCTCTCCCTCAATTTCTGTTTGAAAAAGTTATTTAATAAACAGGAAAAAATATACCAAAGATTTTCAATATCGATTTGGAGATAAAGTTTTCCTGACTGATCCATACAGTCTAATCAACGATAACAACAGCCTTGAGTGCGTTTCTAGGCCTTTACTTCGTGGCAAAACTGAGGCAAATCGTCAGAATTCATGTATTTCAACGAGAAAACAAAAATCATCCCCCAAACCTTGCGAAGGGGTTGATATATCATGTGAGTAAAATAAGACATTTGGTGTTATATATGCTTGTATCATTCCAGGTATCTACAATGAGAAGATCTCAGCATCATTAACTGTTGAGCGATGTCGCGAAAAGTTGAAGAATAAGTACCGAAAACAATTGTGCAAAATTCAAATGAAACCGTGGGATAAAAGTGATTATGCTGAGTTCAAAAATATGCACACGGTTGTCACAATGGTGAAGAAGGACACTAGTGGACAAAACATGAACAAAAAGGAAATACTTAAGGGTTCTGTTGCTGAAATATTTTCAACGAAAGTAAACGGAGAACTGCCAGCCCGAATCCTCATTTCGGCCCCCGCTGGGAGAGGGAAGACCACGGCTGTCGCTAAGATGGCTTACGACTGGGTTCACAGAGAAAAGGGGTCAGCATTAGAACTACTGCCACTTCTGTTTGTTGTGCAATTCCGAAACACAAGTAAGCTTACATCGATCGGAGAAGCTATCAAAACCCAGCTTTTGAGTGATGTAGATGATCTCACACCAGAGGGTCTCGAGAGTTTCATTAGAGAGAATCAGAGCATCTGTCACATCATACTAGACGGGCTTGACGAGTATGCGGGTATCTCTTCTTTAGAACGAAGCTCAGAGAGCAATATTGTCAGTGTCATCCGCTGGGAGGAATTTCCAGAGTGTCGAGTCCTTGTAACAACACGCCCTCACCTAGAAAACTTCTTCAATCAAGATGATCTTCCAAGGGTATACACAAAGATGTGGATCGAAGGATTCTCGCGAGAGAGCTCACGTGAGTACATCGACAAGTTCTTTGGTTCGACTTCGAATAGTTATAGCAGAAATGGTCATGGTCTGAAGGTTTACCTTGATGAACAACCACTTATTAATGAACTTGTTAAAACACCTCTATTTTGTCTCATGGTCTGTCATTTATGGAGCGAGGGGCTTTTAAACACTGAAACTACCACTCAAACAGATTTATTAGACAGCGTAAATGTATTTCTGATACAACATGCCAATGCCCGATCAAAATCAAAAGACGAAATAACAGAGGAAGAACTTACTAAAATCATTCATAAACTGGGTAAGGTTGCTCTAGCTGGTCTAGTCGACGACTCTAAAAAACTGGTGTTTACGCCCCACGATTTTCGAAGAGTTCCGGCTATCCTTGATAGGGCATTCGAGCTTGGGTTGCTATCCACCTTTACGATTCCAAAGACAAGGCTCCCACGATCCAACAAGACCACTTCCACTACCATTGAATTTTATCACAAACTCGCTCAGGAACACTCGGCTGGGAAATACCTCGCTGCTAAAACGAAGACATATATGTTACGACTGAAGATTTCTAAGTTAGACAGACTGCTGCGAGACATCAAAGCAAACATCGGGGATTATGAGAATCTCATCCGATTCGCTGCTGGCACAAACAACAGCCTTTGCGTACGAATAATGGAGGTGCTCCTTTCCAACAGCTTTTTGGATGAGAGCGAGCGATATCGAATTCTCCTTGACTGCTCATCAGAGACCAAGGGAACTGAAGGAAACGTGTCTTCGTTGGTTCAAAGATGTGTGAATGCAGAGAGTATTGTTCTGAAGTCACCGACTGTCTACACCGTCGTTGGAATGCAAAATCTTCCAAAGCAACTTAAACGTCAGGTATGCGCATTTTCATCTCACAAAATATGTTTACAATAATGATTTCATAAAGATTGTTTACATTTTCATTTCTCTGCTGCTACTATGAGTCAAATCGCTAATATATTTTGTGTAAATGTATTCTTATTCATAATTAACCACATCGCGATAAATCATACTGCATGATACAACGATCAATACCGTGATACATAGTCATTATCATTCTATGTTTGCCCAACGACGGCCTCAAGCAAGATAATAAATGTTTTACTTATTAATGTAAAGGAGTAGGGGAGGGAGCTCCCATTACTTACCGGATAATATTCTGAGAAAAGATCAAGCTATACAGTCTTGATTTTAATGATTACGGCAAAAAAAAAAGGAGATCAACTAATTAATGTCATTTAATTCGTATAATCTGTCACTAAACTCTCTTTTGTTTTAATCTCTCTATCTTTCTATTTTTACACTAGGTTATGACTATAAAGTTCGAGGGATCTACTTTGACTACCGACGTGACGAGTGGACTATGGTGTTGCCTGGAATCATTTTCGATGCTACGTACTCTGACCATCTCAGACTCCTCTCTCAGTTTTCCTCCATCTACCCATGAGCTTCCATCCGTCAAAAAGCTAACAGCCGAGAGAGTGACGTCACAAAGCTATGAAGGTCTGCTCTCATTGCTTCCTGGCTTGGAAGATATCGATATCACTATCGATGATGCAGAGAGAGACATACGTCAGATCACGGCTGGTCTTCGTCGGACCGTAGGACAGCAGCTCACACGCATCAAGCTTAGAGCACCGTACACACTCCCATCAGAGAAGAAGAGTGTATCGAGAGAGACGATGAGAGGACTGGGCCTTCTGATCAAAGAACAAACCAAGAACCTACAGTGGCTAACTCTGAGATATTTGAAGTGCTCAGACGAGGAAGACTTGGTTTACCTCATCGAGTGCTGCAGACGGGTGAAGACGATGTCATACGTGTGGTAGGTTCTTGTTCAAATCGTGTATAAAATAGATTAAAATCCTACTAGATTATTCTATTCAGTTACTCTGCAGTAGTAGGCCTAAAGCATAATGATACAAATGCGTGATAAGATGCAAAGGTTAAAACGTGGGTGTAATTTCCAAGTCTTTGACTGAAAGTTAAGATGGGTTTTGTTTGATTATCGCTCTCAACTCTTATTTTATAATTTTTAAGTAGACTAGGGTTTAGTCACTAGCAATGAATATAATTTGAATGCCTGTATTAAAAATCCAAAATTGTAATAGGTCTAGAAAATATGCAGTTGAATGTATTATTAAGAGTATGCACCGTTGGAAGCTAAATTAATGTAAGTCCATGTCCCGGGGTCCATGTTGACTTAAAATAAAAACCATAGATTTTCTATCCTTATAAAATTAATTATCATTCTATCATGAATTATTATTATTATAATTATTACGATTATATCGTAGCATTCTAGACCATAATTCGACTTATAATTGGTGAATTTTCGAAGCTTAAACAATGCCAAACTAGGGGAAATTACTAGTTTTCACGATTCCCCCCCCCCCCGCCGGAGGTTGATTCATCATCTAAAATTAATTTCGATTTTAAATATCTTCAGGCCCGTAGCCAGAGTTTGATGTTGGGGGGGGGGGGGGGGGGGGGGGTTGGGTACATAGACCTAGATCTACATGTAGTTGATCGACGTCCTGGGGAGGGGTCTAACAAAGTTCAACCAAGCCCCCCCCCTCCCCCCCCCCCCCCCCCCCCCCCCCCCCCCCCCCCCCGTGGCTACGTGCCTGAATATCTTTGAAAATATATTTGTTATTCAAGGCTGAATCACTTTTGCCTTTAAACTGATGCTCGAGAGCTGTTTCATCGAATCAAATTTAGCTAGAATCGATCTTGATAAATTTTAGGTTAAACAAAGGGCTCTGTGATCAAGGCTAGTCGATGTTACTTAGGTCAACCACAAAAATGCGTCGCTAAACTACTGCAAGAGTAGACCGAATTTTCCGTCTCTTTCGTTCGTTAGCCTCTTATTGGGGTAGGGTCGGCTCTCTCTTTAGAGACGGAAGCCGTTTATACACATGTCCTTGCTAACGCCACGGCCAGTTCTGGTCGTAGCGTTTTGCCCCAAAATCCCCCAAAATGTCATTTTACCTCGAGCATGTTATATTGTAAATTAGGCCTAGGCTATAATAAATCAGTTCCACTTACCAACTTGACTGAAATAATCAGTTTAATAGTCCCTTTTTAGGAAATTATGGGTCAAAATCGAAATCCATTTTGAAAATCTTTTTCAACATGGATTCCGATTTTGACCCATAATTTCCTAAAAAGGGACTATTAAACTGATTATTTCAGTCAAGTTGGTAAGTGGAACTGATTTATTATAGCCTAGGCCTAATTTACAATATAACATGCTCGAGGTAAAATGACATTTTGGGGGATTTTGGGGGCAAAACGCTACGACCAGAACTGGCCGTGGCGTTAGCAAGGACATGTGTATAAACGGCTTCCGTCTCTAAAGAGAGAGCCGACCCTACCCCAATAAGAGGCTAACGAACGAAAGAGACGGAAAATTCGGTCTACTGCAAGAGAGGTCCTCAAAAAGTGAGTTAATTCCATTTTCTTCTAAAATATTCATTCTGTTGAAAACAAATTTTGGTGGAAGGAAAGTATTCTTCTCATTTTTTAACCGAACGATATTTGACATAAATATCAATACTAGATCTAGTAATAATAGGGTCTAGCGTTCCCCAACTTCTGAGCTAAAAATAAGATGGACGAATTGCATTGGTTCATGCATTTCCGTCCCATTCATTACATCCATGCATGTCCAACTCTACTTGTCTAACGACATTGAATATTTGGTTATGACAGGTCTGAATTAATTAGGAAATATAGTTTATTCTTGCGTTTGATGACAAAATAAATAAGTCCACCACGGCTTTAGAAATCATCGCGTTGAATGGTCGCCGATAAAAAGTCTAGTGCGTAGAATCTATGCCTAGATCTAGGCTATAAATTGAGGTTAAGGCTCAGTTTCCAAATCTAGACTAGACTAGGCCTACTTTGTTATTTGCCGGTAGGCAGTGCGGTAGGTCCTTTTTCATGTTGATAATAACATTAACAATCGACGGGGTCATTGTTTCAACGTTAACATTTTATGAAAGAAAAAAAAAATTCTCCACAGTTTCAGACCCAAGACCAATTTAGATCTTGATTAAGAATAAGATCTTAATGTAGATTTGGTCTGCATCATTATACTAGATCTCAGGGATCTGGGGAATTAGGGTTGATGTAGTCTACACCTAGTCTCTACACTGCACCTTTTGTGCAGGATTAACTTAGATACATCAGAGTTAGTCCCTTAGTCCTAGATCAGCTAGACTACTTGTATGTTTGTGAGATCTAAAATTAAACAGGAGTTAGATCTAGTCTACATCTAACAGTAACAAGTTCGATTTTAGACTAGATATAGAATGTTATGTAGTAGTCTAGGCTCATGTATCGAGCTCTATATTTTGTTTTTCTTCATTTCATTTTTCTTTCAGAGTCAGAGATGGAGTGGACATGGACTCTTGAGTCATATCCAAGAAACAGACCTCTATAGTCTTCAACGTCTCTCATCCTACCTCTGCCCCGAGGAAAGGATATGGATCTGCATAATGTAATCTGATTCAAGGTGCACTGCAAGATCCTACCATACTAAGTGGCCTTTTGATGTGATTATCTTAGCAAAGTTTGAACACCGACATGAAATAAGGGTGAGGTTCTTTTTCTTCTTCATGTTCTAGACCTACATAGAAATAAAGTACTAACTTTTTGTTCAGTTTATAGTCTTTTATATTCATTTATGATAAAGGGTTAAGATTCCGGATATTGGATTTTTCAATAACAAACTGAAAGTGTTGCGTTCTTAATCTATTAGGAAGCCAACCATGACAGGTCAAAAACATAGATACTTGATCAGCCAGATTTTGATCAATTGTGCATAGAATAGGGCAACAGTGAAAGTATAAAGATGTGATTGAACAAACTCTAATTAGCATATTCATGATGTAAGCTGTTTTCTGTTCGTTATATACCATTTAAGGCATCTCTTTTACTTCTATTCCCCAGAGAGTAGTTTTAATCAAACTCTGTACAATAGGGTTCGGTTCAAGATCAGAGTATCCATGATTAAGATTTAACTGTTGTTAGTTTGATATTACAAATAAAAGCTCTAGTTCAAGATCAAGATTTTAAAGAAATGTTTGGGATCATAGTCAAAAGCAAGATAATTCCAGAGTGTATAGAAGTTTCCACATTACACAGTCCACCATAATGGGTTGGACCAAAAACATTTTAATTACAATTAGAATCACTGACGAAAATATGCTTTTGTTCAGTTGAACACATTAGATTAAGTAAAGTGACAACTATTTTTCTGAGAAATATATTTGCTCTCTTCATGAAATATGTTTATCTCCGTTTTCAATCTTAGGTTGCAAAGTAAAGAGCTGTAGCATCTACATGAACTGCAAATCTTATGGCATCTGGACTTTCATACCTAAGGTCTTATTCATCTCTTCAAGTTGAAAAGGTAAGGGTAAGGGTTTACCAGTAAAATTAATTGATCGTATTAGTATGTTTTGTGCCTGTCATCATTGCCATGCCTCTACAGTAATCAATATGAAAGAGAAAAAAACGAAAGAGTAAGTACAGTTTTGATAGTCCTTGTTAGAGATCTAATTCAGATTGTCTCCATATTGTATAAAACATACACAAATGGTTATGAGATTTTTCTTTTCCAAAGCCTAAAAATAAATTATTTATTATTTTTTCTTAACTTGAACTCATTTCGTATCAATATTTTCAAAGAATGTTTTATATCATACTACTTTATTCATTTCCAATCAAAGAAATTGACATGATCAGAAATACAACAGTTGTAGAAAGATTGAACAATTAAACTCGTAGTTATTAATTGTTTTATTACATAACTTTCTATTCCAAATTCTAGACTGCAAAGCCTGAATCCCCTGCAACATTATGCTTCATATGGAACATCAGCCAGCCTACAGATACAAGCTCCCTTTTCCAGCTCTAAGCAAGAGGGACCACAGTGCTAAACAGTTTGTGGACTTGTCGCTTTTTCAACTACGACTTCCATTGAAACAGATTTTCAGATTAATTCATCTGAAGGTATTAAAAATGCTTCAGTCTGAGTCAGGGTACCATGGGTTTGCCATCAGTTTGCCATGAGTATGGGATTATTGGTTTGATAAGAATTCATCAAGTAAGGTCTAAAGGAACTAAGATTTTCAATGATACTTCCAAGAATTCTATTATTTTAAATAGAATGTCAGAATCTTGCGGAAGAAAGAGCAAAATACTAGTTATAGGATAAAGGATAAAAGTAAAGTCATTATCCATATTAAGTTAGCGCTGCTATTTCAGCCTGCACTTTCGAAAAATAGCTTGTTAAGGGTTGTTGCTGATTTTAAAATCTATGATTCTGTCATGGAGGTTTACTGTTTTTAAACTTACTTTACATAGACAAATCCGTTCATGGTGATGAATCTTAAAATATCAAATCAGAAATTTCAAAGGGGCAAATTAATCTGAGCAGCAGTGGATAAATTTGAGGGCCTATTTGGAACTCTCCCTAGAGGTTTTGTTGGCATGACCATGTGTTGATGATTACCTGTTAAAGCCTCAATTGAATATTTTTATAATTTGCCTAAGAACAGCATCAAAATAAACAACTGAATAATGTTACTGCAGTGAAAACATTTTGTCAGGAAATTATATCAACTCGGATTTATATTGTCCTTAAAAAATGTTCAAATCTGATAGAGAAAAATTATAATTAACTTAAACTGGTGTATCATGAAAACACATTTTCACAAACTGCATGACCTCACATGAGAATGTGTATATGCCTTAAATTAACAACCATATAGGTAAGACCAATCTTTAGCACAAATGTTATTCCTTTAATCTCTATCAAATTACACCGAGTAGACAGTGGCATTTATTAGCTGCAATGGCTTACAACTGGCTGTATGTCATGAAAGGATTTTTTTCCAGGCGAGAAGGGAAATGTACTACTCAAAGGAAATGTACTACTCTAAGGTCAATTAGAGGTAGCCAAGCGTAGGATGCATTATTGCATACATTTACATTTAACACACACAGTATATGGAGGTTTGGATATGCATGTTTTTGGGTTGGCTATTTAATGTAGAGATAAATAGAAATAGCTGGATGCCAAGGAGGTTTTTAATGTTAAGGACCTGGAAAAGAAAGGGTACCGTAGCACTGACTTAAAGGGTTCTTCCACAAGGCAGAACCCTTCAAGTCAGTGCTACGGTGCTGACGTTTAATGCACGAGGTAGTTTTATTTAGTGGCAGAAACATTATTCCTGAGAAAGACTTGTTACGTCGGGGCGAGATAAGCTGTCAAGTCGACGGGGATTCTACGCAGTCTAGAGACTGGCCAAGCGACCAGGAGGGACTCACGAGATGGAAGCTGCACTGTAACAAAGTTATGTTCCATTAAATTGTTTATGTGCTGTTGATTTTTTTTGACGCCACGATTTGTTGGCTGAATATTAAACCTTTATTTAAACTTATACAATTGTGTTCTGGTGTGGTTTTCTGATGAGGTAGCAGTGTAAATAATTTTAAAAAAGTCACTCACGTGACACTGTACTTCAATAGCAGTACTTTCATTTGTGTCATTGAAAATGTTTTTATTGTATCCCTTGAATTAATTTGTTATTGCTCAACATATACAAAGTGTAGTTTTTCGTGCATTCAAGCAAAATAAAAACGATTATACTTTAATACCTGAAAAATCTGTGTGAATTATATTTTCTATTTAAGCAATGTACTGTTTTTCATTTAAAAAGAAAAAATGGAGTTGGGGAAAAGAATGAATGGATGAGATTGGACGCTAACGCATGGTAGTTAGGCCAAAAAAAAAAAATTGTTTGGTTGTCCTCGATTGATTTTCTGGAGTAGGGGCGGGCGGGCGGATTTATTTATTTATTTATTTTTTTTTTAACTTCATTTTTTGTGTCTTTTTTTTTTTCTTTCTTTTTTTTTTCCCTCATTTTTTTTTTTTTTAAATATTTTTTTCCATAAAAAAAAAAATCATTGGGATTTTCAAGCCTTTAAACAAACAAAGTCTATACAACACTTTAATATGGTAAAATACTAGCTTAATGTACAATGAATTTTGCATTTTGACATAGAAAAATGAAAATGCCAAGTTTAATAAATACCTAATTGCGTACTGAAAAGACAAAACTGGCAACGGGACGCATTTTGAATTTTAAAAAAAAAAATATTAAAAAAAAAAAAAAAAATACGAGCGGCCCGAAAATGACGAGCGGGCGGTCGAGGACAACCAAATGATTTTTTTGGGGGGCCTTATCATGAAATGATGTGATTTAATGATGGTGTGTTTGTTTGATGGGGAGTATTCAAATAACCTAGCAAAGCTTTTATATTGTTTTACTTTATTCATTTATTCCTTTGTTCCCTTTTTCTTTTCTAGTTTCCTTTTTTTGTGGGGGGGGGGGATGAAACGAGTTGAAATGGGAGTTTGGTTGTGTGTTAATGGGGGTGGGGGTGGGAGAGAGATTATATGAATAGAATAAGGGCACAAATTAAAAAAAATATGGTAATTAATTACCCCTAAATGGCAATTAATTTCGTAAAGAATTCTCCATTTTCCGATACATAACCAAATTGAAGTCGGCCATCGTTTACGCCTTTCAAGCAAATCAATGCTGAACATATCGGATTAATACTAGGATATTTTTTTCGTCCGTTTTCTTTTGAACAGGTTTACTCAGGCTCTCAGTATTAAATGTCATTTCCTGAGAGGCCCTGGACAAATTATATGTCAAAAATACAGAGGAAATTAAACAAAGTTTGAATACGTATTACCTATGATATCATGGATTATTTCTTTACGTTTTTTCAAACATTATATAAACATTTTTTTGTATATATATTTGACCAGCTTAAGCAATATTACATATTTCCTTTCGAAACGAAGATAGATAATTAAAGCGGGAAAGCTGAACTACTCGTTTAGTTTGTTACTCCTGAAAAGAACCATCTCTGGAATTTGAAAAGAAATGATACCATTTATCTTGAAATTTATTTTAAAGCTTCAATCTTTTTTTTAAATTTCATTATGAAACATAATGAAATATCAAATTAAAATCAAATACAATTTAAGGCCTTTAAAATTGATCCGATTAATTTTAATATCAATTTCAAGGCCTCATGAAACTTCCCTGATCTATCCCCTTCCCTCTCCACCTCCCGGAGTATGTGTATGTTGTTGCTAATCATTAAATAAGGCCTACACAACTAAACCGTTCATGGAAAGAAAAAAAAAATCAGATATATAAATCCCAACATGAAAATACTAATAGTATCATAGTTTACGCATTCTCTGTCTGTTTCTATTTCTTAATTTCTTAGTTCTCTGTATGTCTCTGTACTATATATTTTCCCCTCTCTCTCTTTCTCTATCTATCCCCCTTTTATCGCGCTCTTTCTTTCTCTCTATCTCTCTCTTTCTGATTTGTTCTCTTTACTCTAACAGCCAACGCACCTAATACCTCTATCACTCTGTTTTCTGAACATAGGTTATACTACTGTGGAACAAGAGAGGGCGGCAGACTGGAATCCTATCTCAACAGTCTTCAACAATCGTCAAGAGGCATCCTCTCTGTGAATCTTTATCATGTAAGTATTGCTCCACATTGTATGCACTTTACACTTTCACTATTTCTCATTTTCATCTGTATTACAATCGCTTTGATGCTAATATTGTTCAGTATTGTCATTTTCGATATCTAATTTCTAAATGTATATACATGTTTAGGCCTATTTTATTTGTTAACAATTCCTTTCTGTTATATTTTTTCTGCAATTTTTTTTCCTTCTGCTTCATAAGTTTTCAAACTTTTTCTTTTTCTTTTGAGTTCTCGTATCAGATTATTTTGTCTCTGTCCCGGGTCTCTGTCTTTATTGTTGTTGATGATTGTTATAATAATAATAATAAACAATATTTATAAGGCGCTTAATACTGGTGTCTCTAAGCGCACCATATTCTGACTTAACAATTATTTACCCAAACTTATAATAAACACACAACATATACATCTGTTCTTTATTCAATAAATCATGCATATATAATAATAAAAAATAAGATAAGAGTGAGATCAAACATACATACAAGAGGTCAAACATAGGATCAAACATAGGATCGAACAAACAAAAAATAAGACGGTGTGCACCTCCTTTGACCGACTCACAACTGCAGAATATTATTTATGAATTAAAAAGGTGCGTTTTCAGCAAGGACATGAATTGGTCGAGAGAATGAATAATATGAAAGTGCGCTGGTAATTTGTTCCAAAGGATAGGGGCATTTACTGAGAAAGCTCGATCGCCATATTTTGTAACGGTACGAGGTCCGAGGGTTAACTGCAAGGTTGATGATGATCGAAGAGGTCTTAAAGAACTAGAAGAACATAAGGAAATCAAATCTGAAAGATATTTAGGGGCTTGGCCATTGTTATCCTAATTTCCTAGACACCAAATGCTCAACAGAATATCGAAACGTTGCTAAATGACTTAATTCATAATTCTTCTCTCCCATGTGTTCCTATTATATTTGTACACGTACTTCACTTTGTTTCTTCTGTCTAGATTTGCACTTCAACATGTTATCAAATATTATCTTTGTTTTCGGTGTTGTTTCAATGGTACGACTTTTAGTATGATTTATTATCTTTATTCCTTACATGAAATTGAGATTGGTTATTTCTTTAATCACTTCATTGCTGGCTCTTTTTTTTCGGGGGAGGGGGGGGGGGGGCTGCCACTATCGTTATACCATGAGCTCATTCACTTAACCTTAATTTGTTTTTTGTTTGTCGTTTATTTTCCTTTTTAAATTTTTTCCATTTAATTATTGTTTTCAGTTGTGCTACCATTCTTAAACCATTTCTTAATTCTACCATTGGTTATTTCTGAGTTTAATGTTTTATGTTTTTGAATATTGCCCCCTCTGCCATTTTGCTCTCCGTTTGACTCTTTCATATCAATTCCTTTCATAGCAAAAGCGCTCCTCACAATTTCTGTAAATTTGGCAGTTTAACGCTACGCGTACCGCCTTGACCGGACTGTGCGGTATCTGTGCAGTTCTGTGTGTAGAGAGGTCGGGCTGTATTCATATTTTTTGGGGGTGCATAAATTGCTCTAATTATACGTACGCGTGTAATGCGCAAGTTTATTGTGACGGCACTAAACCCATCCCACTCATTGTTACCCTATTTTCATAATGGTACTGACCCAATGAAATGTAGTGCAGTGCGCTCGTACGCGCTGCGCTGCGTGTGTACATGTACTGTACTTATGCATGTTCAGTTATATGTGTATGCATAGCATTACGTACATGCATACGGCTAGCTGGCACAAAACCCTGGGTCGGGCTTCTAAAATGGGACATGAAGCATGATTTGACATGAAAAATGACGGAGCTAAAACTGAATCAATCAAAATGAAATTTATATGTATGAAAAGCTTACGTATTATATGTCATTGTCTGTGATTGAGGATTTACAAATTTGACGCAAAACGCGTTGCTGCAAAGTTAAAGATTGGTTTATTGAAAGGCAACCGAGCACAGTACGACCGATCCATTGACATTGTGTATGAGAGAGTAATTTTTTTAAATGGATTGTAAAGTTCAACGTCAAAGTGACGGAGGTTTTTTTTCAAGTAAGGGCATGGTTTTACATGGAATGTAAAGGAAATGTTTCCTTCTTCTCATATCTCGATTGAGGATATTATTCTCAATTTCGATTTTTAATGGTAAAGAAAAGTGTAAAAAGATGTCGAGAATTTTACCATATGTCATGTAATATAAAATGCGCGCGGGTCGGTTGATCTCCCAAAAGGAGCGCGAAGGAATTGATATGCTCTCTATTTGGGGCGTTATTTATCTGCAACAAAGTCGGCGCTCAATGGGAGGGGGCACAATGCCCCTATTTCTTTCAAGTACACCAGAAGTGCTTCCATTCACGGAAGAAAAGTGTTAATTTGCATTGTGCCGCTCTTCTTTTTTAAAGTGTCCCTTCTCCTTTTATTATGTCCCCCTCATCAAATTTGCAAGGTGCCTTTTACTTTGACAAATGAACCTTTTCCTTTCTTATGAATTCCTCTTTCCCGTTTTTTTAACTGCCCATTTTCATCTCTAATGTATGCCTTTTTTAACCAACCATACCATAATCTTAATCATATAACTAACTTGACATGGATAACAATAACAGTCATGCACGTGTTTACAAACAAATGTATGCAAAGTGTCAAAAGGATATATATATATATATATATATATATATACATATATATATATATATATATATATAAATATATATATATTGGATAAGGCAGACTAATGGAGCATGGTTGCAACTCCGAGTTTCACGCCTTGCGAGCGATCATCAGGCAACTGATAGCATGATTACTCTACAATCTACAATACGTATTGTAGATTGTAGAGTAATCATGCTATCAGTTGCCTGATGATCGCTCGCAAGGCGTGAAACTCGGAGTTGCAACCATGCTCCATTAGTCTGCCTTATCCAATACATATTTTGCTCTGCCCATAAGCATTGAGCACTGTACGGAGGTATAGACCAAATCTAAGTATATAAATATATATATATATATATATATATATATATATATATATATATATATATATGACCATGCAAATTATTCAGCATTAATGAGAAAGAGAAGCAGCGAAAGGTAAAGGAGAGAAGATATTAGTAGAAGAGCAGATAACAGAACTAAGCAGAGTGACCGAGAAAGGAAAAGAGTTAGGTAGAAGAGGATTGATAGGAGAGGGTATGTACACTATAGGTTAATTCATTGGTCATAGCTGTTATACATTACATATCTGTCTTTACACGGAATATAATGTATATAACAGGCGAGGTATTGCAACAGTTTTTGAATACTGAATAGGAATGAAATGAACATAATAGGTTGAAGGAAGAACAGGAATGTTAGAAGCGGAAAGAAGGAAACAAGCAAAGGAATATAATGAGACAAAGGAGAAAACGACAAGGGAAAAGAATCTGGTGCGAGCGAGCGAGAGAGAGAGAGAGAGAGAGGGAAAGAGAGAGAAAAAATGTAGGTAAGAAGTATTGGTATATCATAGGAATAAATAGTTTGCTATGTTATTATTCATTCATGATTTTGCTACGTACAAAGAATATATAAACAAGATACATTAATGTAACATGCATTGTTCAAGTAATGTAACATTGAATTAGAGTTAAGTAGATAAATGGGGAGAAGGAGGGGAGGAGGAGAGGAAAAACAGAAAGGGGACAGAGGGGAGGAGAAAATTAGAAGAGGAATGTGATAAGATTTAGGATACAGAGGAAAAGTGAGAGGTATAGAAATGAAAGGGAAATAGAGGGGGAGAGAGAGGGTGAGCGAGATGGGGGAGGAAAGAAAGGGAAGGGGTTGAGAAAAGTTAGAAGTAAGAAAGATTGGGGACATGGTGTATTTCTACGATACGATCCGACTGCAACTCATATAACTACTTCTCCGCATCACCCACTCTTACATGCAGACCCCGCTGATAGTTTTTCAAAGTGGGTGGGGGTAACTATTTACGATCAGGTAGAGTGTAGCGTAAATTGGCGGGGTCCAGGGGGTGGAGCCCCCTGAAGCTCAGAGATTTTAGGCAATAAAATACGGTCAGATGTGCATCCAGGGGTCCGCCTTAGGGCTTAAGGCCCCTGATCCCCACCGCTCTGCGGTTCCTGAAATGTAGGCCTCTAAAAAAGGAAATTTCTTGCGTGACTGTAAATTCAAGAATTTGCCATGTTCCAACAAACGTCTACAAAATTATGATTGACTAAAAAGTCACTTCAGCAACATTTGTAAATCACCGGTATCGAAAACAGAAATTAACCCGATAACCCCCCCCCCCCCGGATCTACACCTTGATGGCGGGAAAATCGGAACTGATCTCCCCTACCTTTCACCCCTTTCTTTTCTTCTTCCTCTTTGTTGTTCCCTTTTAGCTCTCATATTTCCCTTTCCCTTCCTTCTCTCTTTTGTTTGGCGGGGGGGGGGGGATGGGAAAGGCTCTTTCGGCTCTCCCCCGATCCCCTCTTTTCCCCCTTTTCTTTTCTTCCTCTTCTTTCTTTCCCTTTCCCTCTTTACCTTTCTCTCGCTCTCTCTTTTTTTTTGCGGGGGGGGGGGGGGGGGGGGGGGGAGCCGAGCGGGCCTTGCCCTGGATCCGCGTCTGCTCTCCACCCAGGTGTTTTGATACCCGGTCGCGACTTTTTATATTAAAGGTCAAGACCAGTAATCGAAACGCCCCAATTTCAAAAAATGAAATGGAAGCTCTCATTACCAATCATGTGAAAGAATATGTTTTGACTAATACATGATGATAAAAAGTTTGCCGGGAGACCGCCTACTAATTCATATATTTGGTAAATTTGCCGGGAAACCGCCTACTAATTCATATATTTGGTAAATTTGTTTCTCTCATGGTTTGTAAGAGATATAGGGTAGTCCCATATACATCTTTCTGTGTATAGTGCTTGTAACTTAACGAAGAATGGGCCAAATTTCTTATCATTTTGATGATTCCAGAACCTTGCAGATGCTAGATGCTAGATGATCAACCTTTTCTGATCGATTCCAAAACGTTTCTTTCACAATGCAATCGCTTGACCATAACTGGTCTTTACCTTTAAACCTAACTGCCGCTGCAAGAAACCTATACGTCATGCGCCAGTCATTAATGTTAATGATACGCACGCACACAGAATCTGATGCAATAATTTATCAAATAATGAGGTTTCATTAAAAAAATTACAAGTACAAAGCTATGTTTACTCAAAATAAATGACATCGCGAGAAAAAAAGGGAGGCTAACCGTAATCGAATGACTACCAAGGTTGATTTCAATGACCGGGCTAATAATAATTACAGTGTATAAGCCATTATAAATGTTGTATTAAGCGCTTCAAGTGTGAATATTGAGGGTGAGATGAAGAAATATTATTAGATAAACACATGTATTAAATACAATCTTATCCATTTCTATCGACATTAAATGAGATTTGTTTCGCAGGGTATTTGTAAAGACTGCTAACAATATTTGTTACATCAAATGGAAATTTATCAATCTCACCAGATACTGTTATAATAATAATAATGGTGGCTTCTTATATAGCCTCGTGAGCTCAATTTTCAGGAGGGCACTGTTGTATTTAGAATACAGGTCAGAGAGAATGATCCGCAATTTCCTGTTCGGGGGTTATGTCTTGGTCGCAAGGTGATACCGGGATGCCACACGGGAGCACATCATTCTAGTGCATTGCGTATGAACGAAGTATGTACGGTCAACAGAGCTTCTCCAGGGGTGTTGTCGTGACCTTCAATATACATGTATATTATGTAGAGATTGGATGATCCCTATTCCTACCTAATATGTGCCATTTTTCCTTCTGACATATGTTCTCTTTTTTCCTTCTAAATGCCCCTTCCCCTTCTTATGAATGTTGTTTTCACTTCTAATTATGTGTTTACTTCAAATATGATAAGGTCCCTATCTTAATTTTGATAAGTGTCCCTTTTCCTTTCTAATAACTTCCTTTTGAAAAGTCACCTTTTTAATTATATTTTTTACTGTCGCTTTACAAAGTTTACCCTTTTGTCTTCATTGGAAGAACCATATTTGGTTTTAACATCTTTTTAATTAACTGTAAATCTAAGCATTCCAGGAGCTCTTGTAGCGCAGTAGAATATATATTTAATGTTGGATAGTTTCTGCGCTCTATAAATGTATTATTATTATTATTTACGAATGTGAGCAGCGTGTTGTATCTTATCGAGTGCCCTATTTCTATCACCGCAATGCAAGGCAGTAGAGCCAGTGACTGGATTGGGGCATAATGCCCCGAATTTCATAAGAACTGTGCCGTTTTGTTTAAGTGTGCCCTTTCACACTAAAATAATTGCCCTTATAAACTACCATTACTTGGCATCTTCAAACTTACTATCATTTAAACCCCATGAAATTGCGCTTCATAGACTGCCTTAGGCTATCAATTGCACTTTATTGACGGAAACAGTATATTTAGAAAAGGGAGAAGCTTTCAAACTCAATACAACGCTTCCTTAAAATGTGCCCCTCATTTCAAATAACTGAGAGCAAGTTTTAGTTTAAAATTTTCCAAAAAAAATAACAGTTTATCTTCATTAAGTAACGGATCAAGGGTCTTATTCATTCTTTCATTATAAGATTATGCTTGAAACCCCATGAGGACAGCCGATCCACATAACATCCCAGGTAGAACTATGGATCCTTGCGCTCGATATCCGTAGGTACGACCTAGGCCAGTGCCGTCTCCCCGTCTTTAGTGACGCAGAATCCAAGGTATAACCAGGGAAACTGGTCTCCGTATAGCAGCATGTACATTACGCTGATCCGTTACATACGTAGACAAACATTATAAGCGAATAATGGCGCTTGGTATTAAAGGATGCTGATTGATTTTAAATAGTTTTTCTGTTTGCATGTAGACCTATATATTACATTTTAAAAAGACGTCGTTTGAATTTTGAGCCCGGGTATAGCAGGAGTAGGCCTACCTTCGTTTCTTCTGGTGTTATTTGCTAATGTTAATTGAACTTGATGGCGGCGATTTTTGTTTTGGTCTTAGCTGGGGGGGGGGGGGCGGGGGTGCATTGTGGTTTTAAAGGTTTTGAGTGCTTTTCCCATCACACAGTCTAGTCTATTATCCATGACAAAATGTGGGGGTGGGGGGAGGGCAGTCTTGACTCACCTTTTGCTGAAAAATATGACGGAATAAACCAAAAATGCATTAAAAAGATTTGTTTTTCTAAATTTCGGGTGACGACCCCTCTAATAACTCATGGAGATACGTCCCCCTATTTGTCCTCTTGTATTTTTTCCCTTTAAATAGGTCTTAGGTTGTATAGCATTTTTAAAACATAGCATACTCTCTTCTTGCATTTTGTCAACATTTTAGGGGGGACGATCCAGTGATTGGACCCTCACCCCATCTCTTCCTGTAAAGGGAGTTCTGTCCCCAAAATATTTCGATAAGGAAGAGAAAATAAATGGGGGTCTAATGACGAAATAATTTTGTTTAATGGGACAAATTGTAAAAGGGAAAAATAAAAGTGGGACTGATACAAAACAGTCAAGAATATTTATGTTAAATGGGCGGGAGGGGGGGGGGGAGAGATTCATGATGATCTTCAATATGTGTTATGCAAATATTATCAAATTATGATATTGAAGGAAATGCATATCTGAGCTATTACAAATCTATTTAATACTGGAATACTACTAAATTGTATTTTTTGTTCATCGTTATGGAATGTTTGCACAATAGTATCATAATTGACCATATCACTTTGTTTTTCGAACGTGATTGTATACGGTATTGTTCATGACATATTGTGTTTTTACACAAACAAAAGTATATATAGGGCCTTTCCCCCTACCCCCCTTTAATTTTTTTAAATATGCATGAGCATCTAAATGTTTGCGAACATTCCTACGATAACCAATTTTGTTCAATTTCTAACTATCATGTATATTCGAGGTCGACATGAGGTGACTTCAGGAGGCTTTAATGCAGCGCATGTAATGTGCGTGCTGGTTGTTATAATAATCGTAGACCTTTAAGTTCATGTTTATAGTCTAGAATTCCATACTCCTATGTTGTTCAAAATGTTAGTCCCTGTTATAAATAGATATCAATGTGAATAGGCACCTATTATCACAACAATTGTGCTCAGTAACATACATGTGTGTGAAATGTGTACCTTGTCCATCCATATTGACTCTGTAAAAACAAAAACTTAGTATACACGAACAACTTTTCGTTCGTTTGTAAAGACTACATTGCATTCTTTCATTCAGTCATGAGAAGATAACAATTTGCAAATGAAATGGATTTATCTTAAGATGAGATGAATTGAACAGTATTGTATCAACAATCATACAGCGTCACAATTACATAAAATAAATTTGGCTGATACCATAAAGCACTGATCTATACATTTCTCAATGTGTTTTTTTTTTATTGTAGCGTCTTAAATTTAGACTACAAAGGCTTTTTATCGTAGTTGCACGCCTAGGCAATTTTGCGTTTTAATATTAGATCTTGTCTTTTCAAATAAACTTACAAATGAAAATAAGCATGTTAATAAACATTTTAAACTTTGTGTTAAGTCTTGATTTTAAAATACTTAAGGTATTAAAGATATTTACCCTTAGACGCTGTCATCATTTTGGGATAATTAATACACATGCCCGTTCAGCCTGAAATCAACCGTACTCCATCAAAGACCCATAATTACAAGATATTCTACTTCACAGCACTTTTGTAGTACTCTTCGAAAGATACGTGCACCATAGGTCAACACGTGAAAATATGTTTTAAAAGCCCGATTTTTGCACGAGACGAAAGGATGAATATCTTAAACTTTCAACCTTCAATTGATTTCCCAGAAATAGCGTCATAATAAAAAAATTATCGTCAAATCTATGGGTGCTTTTCACGACTGGCCTGCCATAGAAAGGACCATCCCAGTAGACCGATAACCCATTAGATGGACACTTCCAACGATAATGACAAAGCTATGAATTACACGAGGGAAGATATAGGAAAATGTCGGTCTCGTGGGTTGACAGTCTAGTGAACCTAAACAAATACTGTTGTCTGGTCAAAGAGCTCGACAACCGCGGTTGGCCTCAGTGCCTGTCGGTTTCGAGCTGCATCCGCGTAATTCGAATGATTTTTAAGCTTTATAAAAGTTTATATTGTTATTTTATCACAAATTATTTTATAGAAAATATTAAGGGAAATAATAGGGAAAGGGAGGGGAGGGAGGAGGAGGGAGGGCAAGGCAATGCGAAAAACAGTATACAAACCCCTCCCCCACCCCTACTCAACTGCCCTATTCATTCTATACTTACATTTAATTAACTTTGTCACACATGCCCCCCCCCCCCCCCGGGCACCTTTCTCCGCTTCACAGTGGTCACACAATGATCCTTACAAATTGGAGAGTGAAAAAACATTTTGGAGGAAGAGGGAAAGTGGAAATAACACGGTACGACCTCTCTCAAACCTCCCTACTTCCCTAGCATTTCCTTGTGCGAAACTCGCCTTATACACCGCCCACCCCCTCCCCACTCCCCCTCTCCATTCCATATAGAGGCGTTAAAACGTTTTCAAAGAGGAGAGTGGTAAAGCAAGGAAAAGAAGACGCAAAGAAATAAAGAGAAAGGGCAATTAAAAAAAAGTATATAATAATAATAATAATAATAATAGCTCGTTCTTATATAGCGCTTTTCAGGACCGGAGGCCCTCACAAAGCGCTTTACAGATAAGTATATTATTACCCCGGTCATTGGATTCAGGCTTACCCTGATATATGATACGAGCTCCTCCCATACCCCGCCCGCCTTATTCTTTCACACTTCAATTACCGAGTTATACCAATGACCGGAAACCGAACATTGAGAGCGTTAGTGCAGCTGCTGGGACTCGACCCACAAAAATGGGATTCACAGTTCTTTGACGGGCCCACTAGACCACGCACCTCTAAAGATGTGGTGCCCCTTGGATCTGGCACACACATTATTTTGGAAATACTTACTACTATTCTAGTACACTAACAAATGTAACAATTAATATTATTATCATTATTATTATTTATTCAGCAAAAACAAAGAAAAGTATTGAATACAATTTTAAAACAAGAATTAAAATGAAATTCGATGCATTGCGTTGCAACAGAGAAAAAAGACAAAATTGGATGCAAAATCTTTTTTAAATAATAATTTCTACACTACCGTACATTGAGCTTCAACCTAGTAAATCTCGTTTTCACGAAGGACAATTAGTAAGTATCTGCAGGGTGAACTAAGTATGGTGAGAAGGGGAATGCAAACTGTGTGTCGATGATTATTTTGGGAATCCCACCGACTCTTTCATGCTCTTTTGATTGCGTACAATTTCCTAAAATCTTGATTTCTCTGAAAAAAGGGCTTATTTTTCTCACCAAATATAACATAAATACAACAGAATGTGAACTAAATAGAACCGAAATGAATGCTTTAAACCACATTAAAGTATATAGAAGAAGAAAAAAACCGTGATATAACGATTTCTCTACCTGAACTATGAACTTCACAGGACAACATCAGGGGCACCAATCCCTCCCTACCAAACCCCAGTTGCGGATCCAGGGGGGAGGGGGAGGGGGAGGGGGTGGCTGATTCCTCCTCCCCTGGCAAGAAGAACAGGTTTTAAAAAATGGTAACGTTAATTTTACCTTTAAAAAAAATAAGACGCCCCCGGAAAAAAATGAGGGGGAGGGGTTGGGTGAAAAATAGTGCTCACTACCACCCCCCCCCCCCCCCCTTTCGCTCATTCGCCAGCGGGCTGATTTGCTGCTAAATATTTTCTCACGAATTGGACCAACGACAATAATAGGGCTCATTCATTACACCCCCTCCCCCCCCCCCCCCCCCCCGGATCGTCAGCGGTTAAATCGTCAAGCTCGGAATATGTTTCACGTCATTGAATTAATGTAGTAGTTATATACTTATTTTAAAAAATATGATAGGAACGTGTTTTATTTTTCATTTGTCTTTGTTTTGTTTGAGATGCATACAATAATTATTATCCGCATAAAGAAATGAAGAAGATATTGGCCTTCTTTTTGATGAAAAAATATCCATCCATCAAACCAACTCAAAGAAATAGTCCACTTTTTGGTTATTTTGACATGGACCTCTTTAGCTCCCCAAAATTGGTTATGCACTATATATTTACTTAATAAAATTAAGAAGATTGAATAAGCTAGGAAATAAGCTTTCTGAACATCAAGGATAAAAACATTGCATTATATTTCTAAAAGAATGCTATAGAAGGATACAATTTAACAAAACGAGAAGAACAATCAAAAGTGATATGGACAAGTAAGTGCAATGACCATGTGCATGGGTCTAGATATTGCTTTTCAGAGTAGTTTATTCTATCAGCCTCCGTATATATGACTACAGTCAACCTTGATCGACTGAGGAAAAAAAATCATTTCTTATTCCAATACCAGGCATTTCTCAGCGGTAGAAGAAATCTGTTACGTCCTATCTACTTCTTTCAATGATTTTATTCTTTTCGTGCGTTTCACGGCGTGTACATTTGGGTCTCGAATAACGAATGTGTATATTCGTGTCTCGAATAAGACTAGGATTAAGGCTGCGCACCATCGCGGACGCTATTTTAAAGGAACAATCCGCAATGTTTAATGCTTGCCTCGGCATGATTGTCATGTTACAGTTTTCTTATCAAAAATGGTTTCAGAAAAGAGAAACAATTTTTGAAATTATGTTTGAAAGGGGAAAACGACCTTTCTTGGAAAGCAAGATGGCCTCAGTCCAAGGCTTGACGATGCACGTTTGAAGCTCACTAATTAAAGATTGATAATAATAAGAATAAGTAGTACTAGCAGTGGTAGTAGTGGTGGTGGTGGTGGGGTGGTGGTGGTGGTGATGGTGGTAGAAGTAGTAGTAATAAATTGTAGTAGTTGTAGGCTAGAAGAAGTAGTAGTACTAGCATAAAATAAGTAATAGTAGTAGTATAGTAGAAGCAGTGGCGGCGCACCAGGGGGTGGGGACAGGGGGACACAATACCCATCCATCCAACCCGCCTCCACACTTTCAAGTACCCGAAAGTGCCAATTTTTACATAGGAAAAGTGCCCCCTTCTTTTGCTTTAGATAAGAGTCCATTTTTATTTCTAATAAGTGCCCGTTCCACATTCTTATAAGTGCCACTTACCACCTCTGACCTCTAATTAGTGCTCCCTTCAAATGTCATAATTGCCCCTTTCCTTTGTACTATATGCCTCTTTTCTATTCTCATTAGTACCTTTTTAATCTCTGCTAGGTACCCCTTTTCGGGTGCAGGAAGGGCCCCATTTTTTTTCCTGATAATATCCCTTTTTTAATTTGACACGTGCTCCTTTTCTTTTTTTATAAGTGATCTTTGCCATTTTGATAAGTTCCCCCTTTCCCTTTCACCAGACAAATATGTTCCAAAAATTCAAAGCGACAATGTTTTTTTGCTTTGATTTCCTCAAACCTCGCTCGCCTGCATGTATAGTTTATATAACTTTTTTCTCAAGGTCTTTTAAGCATGTCATAAACACATCAGGATTGTTTATTTTTCCCTCTTTATAAGATGTAATTTTATGCAATACGACTTCACATATTTTAAAATGTTTCCTCGCTCGCAAATGAATATTCAGACAATCAACCTCAACTGTAAAGTAAGATGATTAAGCAGTATTTTGGACCATGTAAAGAGAGAAATATGGAAATCATCCCAGATAGTGTAATCACAATGTAGTGGTTTATATACTACTGGCACAACATTGGATATTTTCGCTGTAAGGTTTCCCTTTGTAGGTGCACCTTTTTTTTCCAGAAAATAACCTTTTTATTGGTACACCCCCCCCCACACACACTTTGAACGATGCTTCGCCGCCTCTGAGTGGTAATAGAAGTAGTAGTAGTAGTAGCAATGCGATATTAGTGGTAGCGTAATAGTGGTATAGTAGTATAGTCGAAGAAGTAGTAGTAGTAGTACAACAGTAGTAGTAGTTGTAGTTGTATTAGTAGTAGTATAAGTATTGATAGTAATTGAAGTAGAAAATACTAGTGAATGAATACACGTACGAGCCCTTTAAATGTCGAGTCGACTCACTTGACACCATTAGCTGCTGTGTTTGAACCTTTAGAATCGTAGAACTATATAGTCCCTCCACCCTCCCCATTTTTAAAACCAGTAGAGAATGCCATTTAGTGACTACGCAAAATAAGAATTTTATTATACATATTTGAAGAACATAATACGTATATACAAATTATTAAGAAAATAAAACTCAACAGGATAAAATATATGGAGATAAGATTTAATATGAGGAGATATATAAGGAGTGTTCTAATAACTGGCTTAAAGAAATTGGAATCCTTCCCATTCATTTACTTAACAAAGTCATTGTTGTATTCATAATTATCACTACCTTTAATGTCAAGAATCTACCATTTGAATAATTTGCTTAAACGCTTTTGTTACTGCCCCCCCCCCCCACCGTGGTCGTACCGGTGTCCAATCTTCTTTTCAGATGAAATACTTGATCCTCAACAAAAAAATAAAACTATTTTCATCAAAGTGTTCTATGTCTAGCTTAAACCAGAGATGCAAGAAACGAATTAACGACGCTTAATAACCAGAAGCATTTGGGTTTTATTCTCAAAATATTTGGTTAAATTGGAATATGGATTTACATAATAATCAGAGGGGCAGAAAGGCTTTTAAAAATGTAAGCGCTATGCGAATTTTACCTTTAAACTAAATGGCATAATATACACTTCTTGGCGTTATCAACATTCGTGAGTCAAACGATTTGTACAACATCTGTCGCGGACTACGCTTCTTCCGAGCTCAAAAAATGAGTACGTACAAAGGGTTACAGTGCCAAAAGCTAATATCGTCTTGTTTGAGATGTTCATTTCTATTTTCCCCTCCCTTTGAATTAATGATTCAAACTTCGTAGAATGATAGTTAATATCATGAAGTATTTTTAGAATCAATCTTAAAACATATAACCATTAATAACATATTTTAAAAATTAATTAACCCAATTGAATTTGAAAAGCGCCCTCTCTGTTTGCCCTACTGATATGAGATCGGTAGTTGCTACTTTCAACTTCATGGTCACACTTTCTTTATAAAATCGTCTTTTGCTGAGCTTTGCTGTGTTGGATTTCTTTGAATATGTTTTGATACTAATACTGCTAAAGTAACTTCACTCGAATATCCATCACCATTAACTAGAAATGTGGATTCATGAGGTTTCGACAGAGCAAGCTCACTTTTTAAAAGTATAGACCAGTTTTGGAAACGCCCCCCCCCCCCTCACAAAACGAAATGGAAGCTTTTATTACCAATCATGTGAAAGAATATGTTTTGACTAATACTTGATGTTACAAATTTTCCCGTCTACTTATTGATATATTTGGTATATTATCATATCGATCCGACCTGGATAGATATCGCGAATGATATAGATATGCACTCCATCAATGAATATTTGGGCAAATATTTCTGTTTTTTGCGAATTTAGGTTTAAGTTTTGCCATCTAAACCTGAAGGAAATATTTAAACAATATTGAATGGATAGTTTGCACCCAAAACCCTTGAACCGCAATTTTACCACTACCGGTCTATACCTTTAACAATAATTTCCCATATATATTCTTTCGACCATGGTCTCTGGATAATGTGTTTTGTAACCTTTTTTAATACGAGACAGAAATATCAAATGAAAGTTATGAGTTTATACACAAATTTGCTACAAATTGCTTAGGGAAATGTAAAAGGAGGGAAGATTACAAAAAGTATAGAATATGGAATAAAGTATAGGTCATACTGCAAAGGCAAAACAAATTTGCTATTTAGTATTTTAACTTGGCAGTGTATTTGATGCAATGGAGGTGAGAGGGTTACTAGGAATTGACCAAACCAATCACAAAACTTTTGTTCGGAATAGAGGCCTGAGCTTTATAACTTGTCGTGAATAGTTTTTAATGGAACTGTTGTAAAACATTAAATGTGTTTCTGTAATTTACATCGTCTGTTCAGAACTTCAGAGCCAAAAGGACATTAACACTGAATCAACTGATTCAACTTTCACACCTTTTCTGGCTCTGAGCAGACATTCTGCTCTCTTAGACTCTCCACCACTTCGTCCAAATACCAGCAACATTTCAAATTTCACCAGGACCATTCACTCTACACTCTTTGTCACACAGCCGGGAACAATAACACTTAGAACATGACGTCTTTCGCATAAAATCAATACAGTATATATCACAGAGTTTTCAAAAAATATTGTATTGATAAAAGAGTTTTATTAAAAAGGTATATTCTGAATTCGAACAATTATTATATCTGGCATCTTTGGACACTAAAAAAATAACATTGCATTTATAACTTTGAGCAAAAACAAAAACAAAACAACAGATGATGATAATAATATTCTGGTTTTATATAGCACTTACAGGAGAAATCCACCCTGACTGATATTAATTTGGTTTTAATAGAAGCAGAAAAATGAGAGGATGAGGTCCTGATTTAAAATAAAAGAAAGTAAACAATCAAACACAAATTGGCAATTGTTTGGTGAATCGTCTCTCCTCCCATTTGCTATGTACTACAAAAAAATCAAGACATGTCTATTTTCTCTAAAGAAGTTTTTCATGCACCCAAGGGCGCGATAGCTCAGTTGGAATAGCAGTGGTCTCGTGATCCGGAAACCTGGGTTCGAAACCAAGTCGATGCGTTAGTGCCCTTTGGTAAGGCATTAATTCTCATTACCAGGTCCTTCGGAGAGGATTTAAAGCTGTCGGTCCTCTGGTTACTTACTAACAAGCATCTATGCTTTCTTAGCAGTCAGGTAAAATAACCACCACTAAACCACTACATTATTGCGAATCTGTTTCTATATTCAACCCCTGTATGGACAAGCCTATTCCATCATCAATAATGAAGAAAATTAAAACTGATGACATGTTATGCACAGAGCGAAGGGTAGGGGAGCTCACAAGAAATGTCACAGAGATGCCACTATGCGTTTGATGACAATTTCCAAAATTCATAAACTTTCTTATTTTTAAATCAGAATTTCACTGACCTGATCCTCTCATTTTTCTACTTCTATTATAGAAACAAACTTAACATCAGGGAGGACTTCAATTGAATACTAAACATTTTTGATGTCTCTAAGTGGTTTACATACATTACCCTGGTCACTGAGAAAGCTAGAGGATAGGACTATCTGTAGTATGAGTATAGTAATTAAAATATAGAAGAAATTGCTTCTTTAAAACAACTTTATTATAGCTTTTTACATTCTTTACTTCTCCGGCACATACTTAAATTATATCAAAACACAGCACCTAAATGCAGACATCACTTTTACTGGGCAAACTATAGCCAACAATTAGGAGCTATCTTATCAGTACTCAGTTTTAAAAATGCTACTTGATGTAAAACAAAACTACAAGAGACTTTTCATCCCTCCACCATATTGAAAAAAATCTTGGGTTATTCAATGATGCTGTAATGGATTATTACATTATGCAGCAATTATTCTTAAGCAGCTGTTACTTATAAACTGCTTCAAGGATACCTCTCTTTCAATGAAATTTGATGAAATCAGACGGTTATAACATGCAAACACAGCTACTTTAAAACATAAAAGGTAAAGTCTGTTATCCCCCAAATCGATATACAGTGTATTACAAAATAGTCAATATATGAAAATCAACATCAGTTTAATGACGAACTTATTACATCATGCAATATACATTATGAAATGTTAAGAAAGAAAGTAAGGTTCTTGACAGATACACCTAAGCGATCTCCCCAAATTCATCAGTTATCAGATGAAAACTCGAGAACATACGTAAAGCCGAAAATTAAAAATATTGTTTAGCCCTACATCCAAATCCACTTTTACAAGACTAGTCCAAGACAAGGAGCACAATTACATGTACGTCATTGCACAACCTGAATATAATTATATTTTCTATATCAACTGCACAATTTAAATGGCATGCACTTTCTTGATGGAGGAGGTCTGTGTTCTCCTCCCATCAAATGGGGAAAAATCTAGAAGAAAAAAAGCGAGAAGCAGAAGGAGATAAGACACAAGTGTCCTTTCAATGACTGGACCAATATAATGGCGCGACTGATCAATTTTCTTGAAAATCAAATCATGAGATAAGATCATAATTTGGAAGTCCACAGCTGTTAATTCATGCATAGAGTTACATGGTTGCATAAATTAATTTGCCACTGTAATGCACTATGGACTTGTTTGACTGTGCTTCTATAGTACATGTAAACAAGAATAAAAATCATTACAAGTACAATTGAATATGAACAATAATTTTACACCTTATATAGAAGACGATGCAAATAACCAAACTACAAGGCTTGCTGCACAAGAAAGCTTGTAAAACTAATAAGCATAAATACAAACCATCATCAACATAATGCCCATTAAATATGGTTTAATTTTCGTAATCAAACAATGTAAGGCCTTTGAACCAAGTTTTTATTTAATTGAAATAAAACAGATGAAACAGAAAGAGGATACAATAATGACAAGAGGATGTATGTGTGTGAGAGACAGGGGTGGTGTGGAGAGAGATGGAGATACCAAGGGTGAAAGACCAATGAGAGAAAGATGGAAAGAACAGTAACACACAATTTAATTAGAAATAGCAATTTCATGGGGAAATGGTTTAATCTGTCAAAAAAAATCATTAATAAGGCTTAATTACAGATATTCATTTTATCAAAGGTTAAAATGAGAACAGAGATCTGAAGAAATAGAGAGAAGGAGAGAGAGAGAGAGAGATAGATTGAATGGAGAGAGTATACAGTTAAACAATACCTTATCTGACTGTACAAGTAATTCACAAGTCTAAATTGAAGAACCAATTCAAATAGATAAAAACATGTGGTTGTAAATCTTAACCAGATAGAACAAGTATCAGTTGAGGTATGAGAGGGGGAGAGAAAGGCAAATAAAGTGGATAGTGAAACAGTAGAGAGAGGGAGATAGAGAGAAGAGGGGGGAGGTTACCCCACCTGGTCCTATCATATACTGTTTACCTTTTTTTAGTTTGCGTATGAAGATTTAACATAGTCTGAGAAAGTTTAATGAGAGGGTCTGTATCAAGATATTGATACCACTGGATATTAATCCAGGGCTTTTGAAGAAGCTTCAAGTTGGGCAATGATCTTTCGAACTTGTGGCATATCATCTTGCCTGTTTGTTTCAGGATTGAAGGTGACATAACCTAAATGTTTCAACATAGCTGGTGTTACTCAGGCCATAAGTAGTTTTTCGTGTCTTTTTTCTGAACAAGTTTGATGCACTGTTTAGTCATTCCAGAGGATGATATGCACTGCTTTTCTATGATCGATGCAACAAGGAAATAGAATTTCGGATCCAACAGCATAAAAATGCTTCATCTCTCTTCACAGTTGAACTTACATGTAAGTGGAAATGCCATTTTTTGTTCAAAGGAAGATTCCTCAAACATGACTGTGCTGACACACTTGATGTGATACGACAGGCTGGAAATTTGAGTATCAATTACAGCAAGATTGAGCAGGTAAGGAGACAGCAAAGGCCATCTGGAATTCTGGACACTAGGTAATGTTGACATTGTTGCGTTATCCACCACAGCGAGGAAAACCACCTGGCCCATGTTTGTCTCGAAGGGAAACCGGCATTTCGTTGGGTCCACTCAGAAGTTCAGAACTCTGGTTCATGTGCCTGACAGTGTTGGAGGTTATAACATTGGTAGCTCTGTCAAATAAAAGAAACAAAAGATAAAAGATATTTTTCATTTAATTTAAATAAAAATTCCAGGAATCATGAAATGATAACTTGTAGTGGACGAATAAAAAATTCATCAGGACACTTATTATCTGTGATGGTTATTATTTCTACATTTCTTATGGCTACCTGTGGATCCTTATTAAGCAATGTCCATATTTGAGTGATGTAATCTGTTGTTTTCCTATGTTCTCTAATTAAGACCTTAAGACTTTGCAAGATTATATCCATATTTTAATAGATTGCAGTATGGTTGCTTGTAACTAATTTTTAAAGTAATAATTAAAAAAACAGCAGAAGGCAAAATGTAGCATGATACTTTTGAAAAATTATCATGATCATCACTATGCACCCGTTGGACTATATAATATATAGAGATAGACCTAGGTGTATCTCAATGAAACCATTGCAGTGCTATTTTTGATGAGCCATGGGTGGGCATTACAAGGCATTATCTTACTAAGAAGCCTGAGAAGACAGGTGAATACAAGTGAATTTACACATCTATCTTTTATGTCCATGTCACATATGCACATACCCGCTTGTGCAGATTGCTTTACTGTCACAATATTGAAACAAACGAAAATAACCTGACAAGCTACATGTACGCAATATGTATGTGGGGTCCTATTCATGGAACTACATGTGCATGTACGCACATTTATCTCTTTAAAATGCTGTGTAAATTATGGCCTATGTCAACGGCATATATTAAAAAAATAACTGTGCCTGAATCATCATCATCTGTGCAGAGTAAATCTAATACATTTTTTGTATGCCTATATTCATACTTCTGGGTTAGCTATAGGACTTTATGCACAAAAGAAAGCTATGTGGTGATTTCCTACATAAGTGTACTACAAAAGGCAAGGAATAAAGTAAACATTACCATTTTGCTTATGGGAGCTCTTGTTGAGTCGCAAAAGTGTTTTATCAATATGTAAATGCAGAGATCTTTATGCAAATATGTTTTTAAGTTTTAATCAAAGCTCTTTGGGAACTTTCCAGATCATCATGAATCCAGAGTTGTTGTTTGCTGATTACCAAGGTGCCAAACAGTTTTTAATGCAAATGCCCCATTATTTAAAAAAGAAGTGCAGTCTAGAGGTAGGCCTAGAAAGTCTATAACATTGAATCATCCTTTATCTACAAACTACACCAAGAAACAAGCCGTTTTCCCCTACTTATTATTCTGACTCGGTTAGTTCTGCCATTGAAAAGTTAACTTCGCAGTCTGAAAGTCGATACGCATTACAAATAAACATCAAAGTGTAGGCCTATGGCCATACAATGTTGATGTGTATACGTCGATAGTCCTTAAGTTATGCTACCACCCCAGTAACCCACAAATACAAGTACACACAATGCAACATTTAAATGTACTACTCCAAGGTTTCAGAGTAACAAGAAAAATATCTGGGCCCTGTAACACTAACAATAACACTAAGTTTTGCGTTCGATTGCATATATTCTGATTGGTTAATGGTCAGCAGATTGAACAATTTGTGCATGCAACAATGATCTAGATTGGTCCATTGTCATTTTGCAACTGGCGTTAAACTTATTGTTAACACAAGGCCCAGATCATTACCACTTGCCTTATTTTCTTATTTCTTGTTACCCAACTTGCCCAAACTGCACTGGCACCGCACTGGGCCGGGCCGGGATGCGATTGTCCACGAAATCACATTTTATTGGAGGTGGATAATCTCCACTTCTACAGTTTTTTTATATTCTTATTTTATATCTAGGTTATACAAAATGGTGACTAAAGACTTACCACTGGGATAGTAGCGATGTAACTCAATAAAACACAGAAAAACGCGGTCTTTATGAGGTTTTTTACCTCCCAAGTCGACATGAAAACAGGTCACTGAATTTTGCCCTGCCGGCCAATTCATGGCCAGCGCTAGCAGCGAGTCGCCCAGCCCAGGCTATCGGGGGTGCACTGCGCGGCGATTTGCGGCGCTGGAGCTCTGGCTGTGTTTTCGATGCTTCCATCCACCGCTTGAAAACGCGGTGGTAAGCGATAGCAGCGTAATGTACATGCTGCTATACGGAGACCAGTTTCCCTGGTTAGACCTTGGATCCTGCGTCACTAAAGACGGGGAGACGGCACCGACCTAGGTCGTACCTATGGATATCGAGCGCAAGGATCCATAGTTCTACCTAGGATATTATGTGGATCAGGTGATGAGGATTGGTCATTAATAATGAGAAATAATCGGTCGCACGCACAACTGCAACATATAGCAGTTTCTTTGACCGACTAAAGAGAAAACCATCCCTGACAATGTAATAATATAATTGTAGTGGTATAATATTGCAATGCCTAAATCTTGTATTTTGTCGCTTTAATTTAAGTTTTGCAGGTGCCCCTCCTTACCCTAAATTGACTTCTTTTCTGTTAGTGCCCCCCCTTCCCCTTTACTTTGGAAGACGCCCCACTGCTCCTGCTTTGTTTCATACCCATTTCCATTTTTGGCTTTGCTTCTACAGCTAGGTTCTTTAGATGGCATTACAATAATTTGGTCCGTCTTGCGCCTCTTTTTTTTTTAGTCTTCCTGTTGTATGGGTGTCCTCGCTTATGTTACAATACAATAAGTTATAAAACATTTATTTAATCATTGTTGAATAAAACATTTTTTTTCCCTATTATCATTCGTTCGGTAAAGCAGTGGCGTAGCTATTGGGGCCAATGGGGCAAGTACGTGCCACCATCGCATGGTGAATACTAGAAAGCGAGATAGAGAGAGCGATATAGATAGAGAGAGAGAGAGATAGAGAAAGAAGGCAATATAAAGAAATAAGAGTGTAACGGAGAAGGAAGAAGATAAAGAAGATGATGATAATGATGATGATGATGAAAAAGAAGAACATTCCCTTCCCTGCTCTATTCAAAATTGTCTTTGTTAATTGCATTTCATCCATCTAGTGAGAGTGGTGTGACCCCCTCCCCCCCCCCCCGCCCCCCCCCCCCCCAAAAAAAAAAATAATAATGCCACTATCAGTGCCTACACCCATGCTATACGTCATTGGATGCCGTGTGGTGTCACATAATGCTAACTTATATTAAACATATAGATCTGTCTTTATTAACAATTATCGTTATGAAATACGGGATTTGAAATAGTAAATTTGCTAATTTGTTGATGTAATGACGCCTGAACATTGTTTTCTTTCTTTTCAGAATGATGTTACCAAGTTAAGTGTTATGATTTATGCGGATAACAACATAATTTGGGTTCCACATAGCTCATAAGTCATTTTCTACTTTCTGTAACAGCACTCCTACTATCGGGCTATTATGAATTACGTATAGCAAATGAAACAAATCATGATAACATGGAAAGGAGGTACCCCATAACACTCTTTTCCGATTCATCTTTATTCAACAGTCCCCAGCTGGAGGATTATTGAATTCAATGATGCCTTTTGGGATAGCATTCCTGATATTTTACAATAATATACATCATTACCTAGATTAAAATAGGAACCAGAAACAGGAATTCATCAACAAAACTGACATTTTCTCAAAGCGAACAATGGAATTAGGCGTAGTCCCAGTGCGACATCTTTGAGATAAGAATATAAAGAGACTAAAGCACTTGGTCTTATCATAAACCAGAGTTACAAAGAATATTTCATCATTTATATGTAAAATCGATGATGCATTGGGGAAAGATTTAAAATAAGATACATCTTTACCTAGACACGAATGGGAAACAGAATCAAGAATTCTTTAATAAAACTGACATTTATCAAGGCGGTCAGTGAAACAACCATTGCTATAATTATAAAGACACTTAAACTTTTGGTCTTATCATAACCATGAGGTTAAAAGAATATTTCATCATGTATATATAAAATCCAGTAAATATGTCAACAATACACTTTTATGTCGTTGAATATTATTATCGTAATTCCATTGTGTTTTCTCGTTTAGGGTGATCTCAATATTCCTCAGACTTACTACATTTCCAAAACTGACTGAGCTACAGTGCAGCTGACACAGTGCATTGCCTTGTACCTGACATCATTTGTTTTTCTCACATTGGATGAGTTAAAGTGATGACTACACACTACCCGGTCAAGTTGACATGCTGCATTGTCTCATACCTGATATATACCTGATCTACTTCCTGGTATTGGTAGACCCATTCCCTACTTGAACCGGGTTGTTTCTATATTAAGGCTATGGGGAATATGTTCATTCAGTATTCAACATGTTAACTTCCATTAGAAATGAAGTTTAAGTTATTTTATCTTCATGTTTAGATAAAGTAGGCACCTGGTAACCAGCTTTATGCATTGTCATTGGTAATTATTTTATTGAATTTAACTCATGCCTAATTTCCATCATCGTACTTGGAACATTTTCACTCCTTATTACAGTTTTTCAAATTATCTAAGCAGCAGGTTGTTTACATTTAAATATAGAAACATTTATGTAAATATATTTAGTTTGAACTTTTTATGAATAAAGTGTAATGATGAGCGACGATGTAGATTCATAAAAACCCAGATGTTAGGGAAATGTTGTGAACATTTTTGGAAACGTACGAATTGTTTTTTTTTATAAAGTTTGATATGGTTTTAGGTAAACGTTTCATTCAATAATTTGTGTTAATTTGTTTTGCCTTTTCCAAACTGTGTGAAAATTACTTAAATCTGGAATGAGACTATTTCTCTAATCTTTGTACAAACATGAAACTTGTATATGTGATGATTTTGATGGAGAAATACTGCAGAAAGTGCATGCTTATAGCTACACACGCGACGCTTCGTACTCCCCCCCCCCCTCCTTCGTTTGGGGGGAGAGATGAAGGAAAAGGAAACAGAAATAATACATGTAGTATCTTTTCAGGAAAACAGGCCCTTTCGGTTTCCACGCAAAGACGTGCCAATACGCCTATCTGTACGAGATAGAAACAAATATTATTTTGGATTGGGGTGACGAAATTTGTTTAACTCACATAAAAAGGTGCGTTGACAACCAAAAGAAGGTTGAAAAACGCTGATCCAATAGACTAAAGAAAGACTGGTGACCCCCCCCCCCCCTCCATGACTAAGCCGACCCTATACCACTGGTAGAGAATCCCCAAGTGTACCTAGTTTATTTAATCATTTGCTGTATAATTATGTCCTATTCTAAGCACTTTAATTCTTATAACAAAACCTCCCTTCGCACTTTCATTAAAACGACCTCCTCTCTTCTGAATCAATCTATCCTATTTTGTTATTTTCCAAATTGTACTTTATCATACAAAATTAGACTTCTTTTATTGCAGAATAGAATATATCAATAATTAAGAAGGTGGAATGAGAGTACATGTAGCAAGGGTGAATGCGCGAGAGACGGAAGTCATCGGCCCGGAGGGGCTACGGTATAACATAGTAAAATATTATTTATGTTAAGTATTTTGGTTCATTTAGTGCAATACCTATAGTTGTTCATTTGTCTCATTTTATTAAGTTTTAGTCAACTAGGGTAAAATCATTAAACAGTGATTGATTTTGTAAATGGCCTTGTATTACGTTTAATATTATCCATTATATTTTCGGAGCATTTCAATTTAAAAAAATGCAATTTACGTCAGTACTTCACATCACCATTAGGATTTGAGAGATTATACCCAGTGAGTTCAATGGTATGCATGTAGCTAATTAAAGTACTTGTTGTAAAAATGTACGTATCTGTTTTATGAACCAACTTTTGTAATAAATGTACTACATGCATATATATATATATATATATATATATATATATATATGTATATATATGCATACACACACATTATATCATTCATTATTCCGACAACTATACCTTCGATTGTTACTAACTATAATAGCACTATTTATTGTATTGTAAATAGGTTTGTGTGACGAAGGAATTCATGAAGTTCATACAAAAGATGCATATATGTGTTGGAAGATCAAGTACTTGTGTATAATAGTAATTGCTTTTGTATTTCAGTATTCCGTTATCTTGATATTTAGAACTGGATACGAAATTCAATTTAATTATTTGATAAATTGTTGGTATGCATTTCATAACAAATATGTGATTGATAATTAGAGGAATGTATACGAGTTGTGAGTATTTTATGTTTATAATGACATTTACGTTTTGTTTATAAATACACGTACACGTAAATCGTCAAACACATGCAAAGGATGCTGTATTTTTTCTTCTCACTTTGTCCTCGTTGTGTCTCGCCAAGAACCCCCATCAGCCATAATTGAAATCTTCACAACAATGACACTATACACACATACAAAACACGACATGCAACACGTGCAAACTATCATCTTCCTCTAACCAGGACAGTTTTCGCCCAAAAAACTGTTTCATACACAGGACCAAACTACTGGAGCACCATTGATCCGAATCTCAAACAGCTTAAAAACTGTGGCAGCTTTATAAAACATATCAAATTGTTATAATTTAATTCGTACATGTAATGCACAACTATATTATTTTTTCCCCGACTATGACTACCGACCTTGAACATTCTATTCTAAAAACTTCCTTTTCTCTCTCTCCTCATTCTTCTTCTGACCCCCATTCTTGACCTTCTCTCTCTATTTTTCGTCTTTCTTACATCCATCATCCATATCATTTCATTGTTTCTGTCTGTATAATTTGCTTTTCAATTGTTATACTTCTACCTTATTATGAATGACACTGTGTCAAAATTATTTTGAGGAATTTAAATTCTACAAGCTATATCCTTTTTATTGAGTCCCTTTTTTCACATGTAATTTCGAAATTATTTAGTGTAAATGCCATACAGACTTATACTATGTAGATGTCCTTATTGTTCACGAATATCAATTTTGTAAATATGCTATGTTTTGTAAATGTATTGCATTTTTATCATGTGAAATAAAAGAAACTAAAGAACTGTGTACGTTTTCAATTGGTTTGAGAGACGACTGCACTTACAAACAAGCTATAATGATAACACATTTTAACTTTTGTGCATCTTCACCGGACATACTGTGACTAATCTTGCGAGCTCCTCTCCAATTTGCTCTGTAAAGAAATTTTCATAAACTGTTATTTTCCTAGTTATTGATGACGGAAGAAATTTGTTTCATATTAAAAGGGGTTTCATAAAAAAACGTATTTGCAACAATCAAATTAGGGAGCATGTATGACTTGAAATTGTCTTTAGGGCAGAAATAAAATTGTATGATATTTTGGTACAGAGCAACTAGGAGGGAGCTTAGAAGATACGTCACAGAGTTGCCAATTTGTGTTCGATTGATCGCAACTTCAAAAAGTCATAACTTTCATATTTTTAATCGGATTTTGCTCAGACTTCCACTGGCCAGTTTCTCTTTTATCCTGCTACCATAAAAAAGAAGAATCAAGAAGGGAGAGAGAAAAAGGAGAAGGTGGGGGTCAGAGAAAAGGTGGAGAGAGAAAAGAGAAGATGTAGAAAGGGAGAAGAAAAGAGGATGATAGAGAAAGAGACAGTATGAAATATGACTAATGGTACATGACAGAATAATATCTCAAGCAGCGACATGATAGCAAGATTTAAAAAGAGAGGTTGAATATAAAGTAAAATATAAAGAAAGAAAAAAAAGAGGAAGAACTAGTGCCGGAAGAGAAGATACCATAAGACAAAAACTAAGAATAAGGAGTGACAAAAAACAGACATAAGGCTTTAAGGTATATGTTTTTGAATGCTTCATCGTCAGATGAGAGAGCAGAACCAGTAAAACGATTACATGATAATATATTGATATGGGAATATTGTAAAATAAAGTATAATCCATCATTCAAAAGGTTACTTTAATAGTGAAATTAGATGAATTATACACTTTACAGATTCCACAAATAAATAAAAGTAGGCTACTATTTTTATATAAAACATTATGTATGTAAATGTTGGAAACGAGAAAGAAGGCGATAAAAAAAGCATAGGCAGATGTATACATTATAATGTGTTGATGAAGTAGGAGAGTGAGAAAGAGGGAGGGGGAGGAAAAAGATAGAAAAAGTAATATGTGACAGAAGGAATAACAGAAGGAGAGAATGAGTAATATAGTATAGATAATAGAAGGAGGTAAAAGAGAAAGTCCAAATTCTTCAATATCCGCATGTTACTTCCTTTGTTCTTATACTAATAAATATGGTTGTATTGATTTATTTCACATGGCTCATAGTGAATCTTGATTTAAGTGTATACCCAACCCTGTTGCCTTCTGTTTTTACCCCTATCTATCTATCCTTGTCTATATTTTATTAGATATTCAATTTAGTATTATATTCTATGTTTCCAGTGTTCCGTATTATCATTCTTAAATATTGAACGATTTATATTCAGTATTATTGTTTCCTAATATTAATTTTCATTTAAATATGCTATTTGCATTTCTATTTATATTTTTGCGCAGGTGAAAATCAACTTTTGATCCCGCAGATTTCAAGACTTTTTCAGACTTGTTTTTTATTTCAAAATCGAGCAGGCGATCTCTATTTACTGGGTGCAATTAAGCAGAAACTTCTTTACCAAAAATATTTAAAAATAGTGGTAGGAGATTTTTAAATGAGAAGAATATACGAGAGAAAGATATACTAGTGCAACTTAGAATTAAAGGGGCACGTTCCCGCCAGATATCGGAACATACCATCTGCGTAAGAGCCGTATTCTGTTGGTGGCAATAGGCAGCTATAGCACCGTCCGCCAGCGCGTACGTATTTTGAACGCCCTCTGGGATACGGGGAACATGCCCCTTTAAGAGGGGGTTAGAGATGACAAGGGGAAAAAACGCATGTGAGAGAAGGAGCATGGAAATTGAGACGGAGAAATTATCGTTTTTGATAAGTAACACTGTCAAGATATTAGGTTAAAGGGAATCGTCATCGTTGAATAAGCTGAATTTTAATATGACTAGAGCAAACTTACTCATTTGACTGGTTATTTTAGTAGGCCTACTAAAACTGATTACTACTAGACTACTAAATAATGGATAGTTCCAACATCTGTTAGTCTTTTTGCTGATTTCAATTGTACAAAGGAACTCTCTAGCTGTTCGAAATGCCCAGTGTGATATTTAACGCCTTCTCAATACTGCATTATAGCAGGCGATAATTGAGGCACGGTTTCGAGAGCGTTCCCACTGTCATGGGCCTCTGTACTTTGTATTGCACATAGGCGTACAAACTAGCATATTAAGCAGAAAAGTAATATACGATGTGACACTTGGTTCATAGTCTTTGAAAGAAAGTGCGCCTGTGTGAATGTTCTACGTTGAATATAGATTCATTCAATGTTGAAGCTATTCTCCATACACTTGAAATCGAAATGCGTTGGTTTTATTTTGTATAAAATATGCGTACTGGATTTTGTTAAAGGTCTGTGTATAGGGTATCAGCTCTAAGTGTAATAGCTTGAGTCCTATAAAGACTAGTATCGTGTACATGATCTGTACTGACTGCACCATATGTTGGCACTGGAATTACCGATAAAGGATAATACTAGATTGTGTGGAGAAATTAAGTGATTTGGAAGAAAAGGACTTTGGCTCATTTGAAACAGTCTCGATCAAAGCGTTTTAACCATGGCGTTGTTGAATCGTTCCACCCGGAAGATAATAGTCAAACTGATTGGGGTAGGAATAGCTGTCATCCTTCTCATCATACTAATCGAAACATTCGAAAGAGACCACAAGACTGTTGCGAATTTTCAAGGTTCTGGAGGAGTGGTTGGATTCTTGCACAAGATGACATGGATAACGCCTCCGAATAAAGAACGAGTTGATAAGGCAAAGGCGTTGAGCTACAAGGGCAGACACAGGAAGTATTTCTCTGAAGCACTTGTAGATCTGTTTGGGTTTTTTAGTGAATGCCATCTACGTGACGCTGATGATATTAAAAAGGGTTTGCGTTCAACAAGCGTTATCATTCTTTTGCATTCTTCCCCCTTGAGAGCGGCACTGCGGGATAAAATACGAGAGACATGGGCTAACCCTGAGGAATGTCGGAGACATGGTGTTCTTGTAAGGTTTGTAATGGGTGGCCCAGCCAGCCAGAAAGAGGTAGAACTGCTTAAGGAAGAGTCAGCGAAACACGGCGATGTTTTAGTTGGGAATTTCACTGATACCGTCCGAGCAACCACCATGAAATCTCTACTTGGGCTTCGATGGACTCTCGCATTTTGTTCTCGAATAGATTACGTAATCGAGGCAAGCGACAAAACATTCATGTGGTTGGACAAACTGCCGAAGCTACTACGGACCTTTAAAAAGGAAAAGAACTCAAAGTTCATTCTTGGGGCCCGATCCAACTCTTCCAGAGTTGTTCATGACGCCTCGAGCGAGTTCTACGTCGGGAATGCCGTATTGAATCGTGAATTTTACCCAGTTTACTGCTCCCTGCAAGCAGGTATTATCATGCCTTTTGCCCTGGCGGTAAAACACTACAAATACACTTGGTCAACACCAGCATTGGTGCCTTTTGCTGATGCCCTGATTGGACTTAGTGCTGAGGCGTATGGCTGGAAGGTAAAACATAGCCACGCTTTCTCTCTGGAACATATAGGACCGAATGATGCTTGTCCCTTGAGTTCTCGATTCACAGCAATATCCCCTATCTTTTATAACATTCCTACAATCTGGCAACAGCTACATGATAGGATGTACATGAAGGAGTGTGATAACCCAGATCTGGATGTAATCTACGCGGGAAAAGTTGCAGATAATGCCAGGTATTTCAAAACGGTCTTGAAAACTGTTAGAGAAAGTTCCGAGGTCAGCTGTGTGGAGCAAGATTTGTTCATGATAGTGCTTATCTCATCCCATCCAGCACGTAAACATTCCCGGGACACTATACGTGGAACCTGGGCCAACAAGGACTTCTTGGGTTCTCTCTCAAAGAAGGTCAAGGTGTTCTTTCTCATTGGACAACCCGATCCATTGAATCCTGCGCTAAGATTAACCTTGGACGAAGAGCACGATCAGAACCGTGATCTCCTAGAGGGGAATTTCCTCGACACGTTCAAGAACCTCACCTTGAAACACATGTTCGGTTTGACCTGGACGGCAGATCACTGCATCAATGCAAAGTATTTCTTGAAGGGTGATGACGATGTCTTTGCAAATCTGGAAAATATCATCAACCTCCTGCAGGAGATGAACAGCCATGGCAGGGGTCTTCGTGAACTGTACCTAGGAGATGGAGGAAGGGAATACCGCAACAGGGATCAGAATAGCAAATACCATGTGTCGTCTGAAGAATACAGCGGCAGGGTCTTCCCGCAATACTGCGTGGGTGGAGGCTACGTGCTTTCCATGGACCTGGTAGTCCGCGTTCTGCAGGAAGCACTGCGGACACCAATGCTGTCTTCAAGGGATGATGTCTTCGTTGGTATCCTCATGAAGAAGATACAGGTGCCTCTGGTCTACAATGAAGGTTTTCTTTACACCATGGGGCCTACTGATACATGCTCCTTGAGGGACAAGAGTTTCATGGTGATGCATGTTCATGATAATGTCGAGGCACTTTTAAAGATTTGGAGGAATTTCTTGAAAACCGATGTGCAGTGTTAGTCTATTTGGGGAGCCAGAAGTGCGTTGACAAGGTTAATGCAGACGTATCGGGGCATATAGTTGATACAACAGCGGACTGTGGATCAAATGGTTCATGGTTCGAGTCTCACTGTGGCACCTATAACCGATTGGCAAGTCATTAAGCTACTTTTGCCACTCTCCACCCGCGTACACAGAAGGAAAATATTTCCTTATCATGGGAGGTTCAGCTACATCCGGGGTAATAATTAGATACTTTGTATTAAGTGCAGGAGAGTACCAGTATATTTGTAAATTACTTATATATACATTGACATAATCATTGAGATCATTTGTGTTCGACTTATTCACACGCATAACGTACATGTATATGTAAATGCACTTAAAATAATTCGAGGTATCAGGGGGGCGTTTCAAAAAGCCCTTTAGTGACAAATAACAAAATCAGTGACATATCTGCTGATTTAGGAATAATAGTTGTTTTACAGCGATGTTTGGTTATTTCGATTTCAGACATAATGTAGTACTGTAATTGGTGACATACTGTAATGTGCCGCTTTTATAATCCAAGCTCTCTTATCACGTGGCCTACAGGAGCATTTCAAGTGGCCTCTACAATAAAACTTATGGGAATGAGAGCATACAGTAGTCATGGGGTTGACATTGAAAAACAGGAATAAGTGAACCAAGTTAGTGAACAGTACAACTCTCCTTTTGGTTTTTGCATCCTCCATTTCAGATACATATGGCTAGGTTTTGCAGGTGCGCCCGCACCCTCTTTCTATAAGGGTACCCACACACACAATCCAGCCTACCCACACACGCACTTATATATCATCAAACCTGACATCACACACCCACATACACAAAAACCCACAACGCGGCCACACACCTCCACGTAAATCCACGCTCATGTATCTTCCCATCCCACACAAACACCACATCCCACTCATAACCCGGCCTACTACAACCCAGCCACACCACATAAACGCACATGTACACTCATCAATAGTGATCTGTCAGTTCATGACAGGTTCAGTGACTCATTAGAAATTCCATATCAAATGTCTCTCCAAGCTGTCGCTCCAAGCTGTACACTGCATGTCGCTCATAAAGTTGGAATATTTTTGTTTTACCCCAATTTATGGAATTATTTTAAAAATAATTAAAAAATATTAGATCTAGATGATAGTATAGATTCTCAGATTTTATTAAATAATAATTGGGCAATGTGTGTTTTGCGTGACTGCTAAAGTATGTGTATGCTACTATGCTTATCAACTAGGGGACCTACGCCCTCAAGGCATAAATGACAGTAATGAGGATTAATACCCCACAAAAGGGCACTAATATAGCACATCGACACGGTTTTGATCCTGGGGTCTCACAGTTACGAGGCCATTGCTTTGTCACTGAACCATGACTGTACGCAGCGGGGGCTAGGGTAGGGGGCAGTTTCCATAAATAAAAAAAATAACAAAATGCAATACATTTTCAATAATTTATTGCACTTTACCCCGGTTCCCAAAATAAAAAAATCTTCTGTGTGCCCATGCCTTGAGCCATAATGCATGGCCGTCCAGAGGATTGCTCCAACCACAATATCAATAAAAAACACGAAAAACAAGTACCTTGATTGAAAGGATAACATATTTTCATTTCATTTATTTAACTAAAAACATCCTGAAGCTTTCTGCATACCATGTTTTCTAACTTTTTGCACTGATATCTTAAATGGCTATCTCCACTAAGAGAAGAATAATAGATATTAAAGAAGCATTCCTAGAATTTTTTTTTGAACTTTACTCAAATATTACATTACAAAAATGGCAAATATACATAGTAAGAGAGAAAACAGAAACTACAAAAACGTTTACAAAAACTTGTATGGAGTAGTTCCCAGTGAAGGGAAAAAATACATGGTATAAACTATTGCAATAACAAAATACATAATTATGCAGATTAATCAGTAACACACTACACCATCAAACTGCAGCAATCACACATGGAGGGTGTGTGTGTGTGTGTGTGTGTGTGTGTGTGTGGGGGGGTTATGGTAATTGCTTTAAATGAAGTTATTTGTTGAACTCTTTATTTCCTCTGAGAGATTAGTTCACAAGCGTGGACCACTGTGTCTTAATTGAATTGCATATTAAATGCAATGTGCACTTTATATCGTGATCGTAAACTTTCAGCTCTTGCTTCATAATAGTCGGTATATGGATTCAACTTGTAATACAAAGGTAAAATACGGACTATTCGATTTTGTACACCTTTTGGTATTTTGTTTAATTATTTGGAAACATGGTAATGATATGATTTCTGCTTTTGTGCTATAAGAACGTCTTGTTAATAGGACTATATCTTCATCATCACCATTATCACCAACATCATTACCATCATCATCATCATTGACATAATAATGCGCTATGTATTCCAGACACATCAAAGTCACCTTCAAACCATCAATGTCCCATCGCTTCAGTTGAATACAAACAAACACACAAAACAAACACAAATTAAATTTTCATTACTTATTCATTTCAATTATTAAATTTATTATCGCTGGCATACGAACTCAGGCAGAATTAAGTGCTGTGTTAAACGAATATGCGTAAACAACCTCTACTGTTCAATAAACGGTTAAGGATATCTATGTGATATACACAGGGAGTGTATTCGGCGTCATGCGGGATACCATCACCCCTCCCCTCTCCTTGTCTCTCTCTAAACAAGACGAGTACAAAGGTAGCTGCAAAGTTGGTTCGGATAAGGCGGCAAGTATTCTCATTGGTTCGTTTCTTAAACTTGAGGAGTTCTAATTTGCATACAATACGATTTAACACTTAACAGTCGGCTGTACACTATATAATTATACCACAGGAAAGCACAATAATAAAAAGTGCGCACATGTCACCTAGACAAATTTAAATATCCTTTTATCCAATCAGATGACAACAAATTGTATGATTTCCACCCAAAAAAAACATGCAAATATTATTAATACCCTAAATGCAAGAACGTTGGCATTGTACACCTCATTGAATCCAAAGGCAAATCAAGGCCGAGGTTGGGTAATTTTCAAGTTTTAGACAGTCGATTGGTACACTTCTCATCTCGCGATGTGTCCTGTGTGTGCCTCCACACCGAACTATACTGCCCTGTAGATATGCGTGCTGAATTCTCCAATTATAAGATAGACTGTGCTTTTCAACCATCTCGGAAAATCTTTCGAATTGCAACTGAAAACTTAACAACTCTTCGCTCCAAAAACGACGACCCTCAACCACAAGTCCCGCATGTATTTCCTCGAGGGATATTACGGAGAACCGCAATATATAAGAAACCAGATACATAGATAGATACCAAGACAGGTTCGCATTGCTCTTCATCATCGATTATCTATCATTAAAAGGTAAGCATTTTATATTCAAACTGATAGGAAAAGTTAGAGAGAGAGGGAGAAATAAATTGAAGGGGAAAGAGAGAAAGAGAAAAAAAAATAGATAAAGATATATATATATAGAGAGAGAGAGGGAGAGAGAAAGAGAAAGAGAGAGAAAGGGGGGGGGGGTAGAGAGAGAGAGAGAGAGATTTAGAAGGGAGGGGGGGGGGAATGGAAATTAACTAAAGGTTAAATAAAAGGTTTGCTCTAGTGACTTATAAACAAAGGGTGTATGAAAAATAATACTGTATACATAAATTGAAAGAGTCATGTTAATATAGAACTAATAAGGAATGAAAAAAAGTATAAATCGTAAGGAAATGTTTGCATTCATATGCTATTAAGTTTGTTATAAATGTTGTTGCTGTGTTTCTGTAGTTGATGTGGATTACATTCAGATCATATCGAATGACGAATTGAATCTTATTCATCTTTCTTTAAATATTACAATCTCACTATCAAATTTTAACAACGTTACAAGTAATACAATGTTATTGTAATATTAGAAAGTGCATACAAAAATATACCCAACTTTGATAGGTTGTCCTGATATAAACCTATGTGAACTTAACAGCTATGATATGGTGTAAACTATCTTCTATCTTTGTTTTCTAATGAAAACTTGATTTTCTTTGATGTCATTGAGCCATTGATGAGTGGATCAATGGATTAAAAGAAATATTATTAACATTCCTCTACTTGTAACAATTTCGTGTTAGATCAGACCTGATGTATTTTGCCATTTTATTAAAATAATTTGTGCATTTCAATGGAGCAAGAGTGTTTTAATCCCAACTCAAATTACAAATTAGAGGAAATTAACATTATCATAAAGATGTATTATCAATGATGGATACTGGATATTTTATCCCTCTCTTTGTTGACGGTAAGCCATTTTATATTAAGTCATTATGGACCAAAAAGGGGTAATTTTGGAGAAAGGTATTTGGATGCTGTCTTTATCATGAAAGTCTGCTGAAAATCACCCCGGATACTCCTTTATCCTTGCCTTGGTCGTTTAGGGTAAATGTTTGACTCCAGGTGTTTTCGGTGAAAGTTGCCCCATTTTCAAAATTCTACACTCACCTTATTCCTTACTATAATATTAACTACACAGTCAACTCTAACCCCCGCCTCCCCTCACTCAGTGTTATTTAGGGTACGCGTATGCGTGTTTCCAGCACCCCCCCCCCCCCTCCCCTTCAGCATAAGTCCCTTGTAAAGTCAATACGGGTAGATAATAATAATAATAATAATACATGAGATTTATATAGCGCCATTATCCATTTTAATTAAATGCTCAAGGCGCTTTGTTACGAGATTTTGGGAACACGCATGCGGTGCCTCCGTTCCGTGTATAAAGAACTGTCCTGTTCACAGGAGCTCCGTTTAATCACCGCGAAAGTATGATAGGCCATTTGTTTAATGAAGTTTAATTGAATGCATATGCCTTTGTTAAAGGTCCTGTTTACTAACATATTCAAATTGTATGTATACCAAGGTTGCTCTAGACAACCTGGAAGCTTGCCTAATGCTTGTCTGACATAGCAACATGTGATGTAAGCCGACTAGATTCTAAGTATTGTAGTTCATTCATTGATAAAAGGTTAATGGAATAATTTGTTGGTAAGTCGCCAGGAAAGAAACATCCATTCGTCTGAATATGTTAGTAGACCAATCCATATTCTCCCCTATTGTTGAGAAATATTTAGAGAAGTAAGAATAATGAAAGATATCATGAAGGATAAGAAAGACGTAGGTCGTTATGAAAGAAGGAAAGTAAGATAAGGGGATAAATGCACAACAATGAATGGGTAAAATGAATGGATGAAAAAGCACGGAGTGGAAAATAGAAGACTGAGTTGAAAATAAAGAAGGAGAAGAAGTTATTTTTTTCAGTAGCTTATAACAGTCGTAAATTGTTAATGATAACTCATTTTATGAAACAGGGACCAGGTTCATAGGTTCAATGTCTCAAAGCAACAAATAAAATCTTCAAAACCATTTCTCCTTCAATATGTAAAGTCTAAATAAACATTGTAAAGATAAATCTAATTGGGTCCATATTGCAATACAAATTGACTCAATATAGTCGTTAGTTCATTGCTTGGGTTTGAATGCAGGTCATGCGTAATAGTCTATATTGCCATGCATGCTTCCCCTGTCAACTATAACAGCTATATTCAAAGTAAATGCTTGTTGTTATCATTTCCTTGTCGTTATTATTGACGAAAGAGGATGAGAGAGTACGTAGTTAAAGATAAAGACCAGTTATGGTCATGCGATTGCATCGTGAAAGAAACGTTGTGGAATCGATCAGAAAAGGTTGATCATCTAGCATATAAGTATTATTGTGTATTGAAAGGTTCTGGAATCATCAAAATGATAATAAATTTGGCCTAGTTTTGGTAAAGTTACAAGCACTGTACACAGAAAGATGTATATGGGACTACGCGACACGTGCGCGACACGTGCGTTATATCTACCAGGTCTAAATAGATATAATACATTACCAAGTGTATCAATTAGTAGGCGGTTTCTCGGCAAAATTTGTACCATTACGTGTCCAAAAATGGTCTTTACCTTTAACTCTTAAGCTGCCACCCATACAATGCACCCAGTGCCACAGTGCTAATTCCTATTGTGCCACAGTGCTAATCTCCTGCGTGCCAAGTTAATTTTAAGGTTGGTTCAAGTGCGTGTTATTTAAATCTTTACAAAAAAAAAACGCTGAATTACTCGAGAAAATCCAATCTGACTGTTGTATACAAAGACGCGTAATCCAAAGCCGATAATCTGATGCACGCGATGGTACTTTCAATAGCGCTGCAAAAGCACTCGGCACGGTGCAATGGGCATGAACAATATAGTATTAATGACTGCTTTGAGAGAAATAGTTGTTTTATTACGCTCAAGGGAAGGTTAGAATAGCCCAATTGTAACCTTCCCGAGAGCGTATGAAAACAACTATTTCTCGAATATTAAAGCAGTCATTAATACTTTTATATGCCGAAAAAAAATAGACTAAAAAATAAAAAATAAAAAATAATTTACATTTTTGTCGATGACGGGATTCGAACTCTTGCGTACAACAAGAGGTGTATCGAAAACCAACGCTTAGACCACTCGGCTATCGCGCGCCGTTAACATGCTTGGCAGTTTTCTCCAATATATACATTAAAATAGATTGAAAACGGCTCCGCGTGAGGGATGCTTCGCAAAAGCTCCATGAAACGGACCCTTCTTTTACTTTTGCAATGCATATTGGCACGAACTTAGATCAAGATCTATCGGCAGATGTTGTTTTTTTTGTTTTTGAGAGTTTATTTTCGTCTTCATGTCAACAATGCAAGATAAAATTGTCGGTAAGATCGATCGAGATTCAATTGTATTGAAATTGCCGACCAATTTTTCGCACACGTATGGTATCCTCCATCGCTCAAACCATTTTTTAACATGTAAACCTATGGGGTAACCATGGAGACTGACCTATTTTTTTAATAACCATGGTTATTAAAAATATTGAAATGTTTTAAGCATGGTTACCGGGAATTTTACAGGAACAGTTGAAGTTTATGAATGCAATTCGACCAATCAGATGGCTGGATTTCTTAAGTGAGGTATATAATAACTGTTATTACATCTGCGCGCTAGCGCGCACAAAGCACCGTAGCGGTGGCTTGCTAGCATGAACGTGGCTTTCAATCGATAGCACGCTCGCGTGCACATGGCACTATAACAATAGCGCGCTAGCAGTCTCATGGCAGGATAAGAGTTAAAGAAGAAAGATAGAGAGAGAGAAAGAAGGAGAGAGGGGGAAGAGACTAGACATGTAATACAAATGGACAGAGAAAGGAGGTGGGAATGAAGAACTTGACGATTTTTATTATCTTCAGAAAATAAAGCAGAATACTAAAACGCAAAGGGAAGTAGAATAGGAGATATAAACTGATAATTACCAGGCTCCTCCCTCGCTATGGGAATAATTAACACTATAAACAAATCTCGGACAGTTGAAAAAACAAGGTTGAGAATTTACTCCTTTGAATTTAATTGGAATTCAACCCGTCCTGTTCCCTCCCCTTCTCCCTTTGTATCCTCCTCCTCTATGTCTTCTCTTTCTCTCCCCTATCCCTCTTTCTTCGGCTTTCTTCCCTCTCTCTCATTTACCCTCTCCACCTCTCTCCCTTCGCTCTCTCTCTCTCCCTCGCACACACAGATGTATGATTGTTTCGCAAATATACACTATTACTATTAGTTTAATGCTGATCTGTGATATTTCTGTAAACATCGCTATCTAAAAAGGGGTGCTTATTTGTCTTTACGATTAGAGATTTATGTATTTCAATTTGCCTGTTGGAGCAGTATAATTATATCTAGTGATAAAGTGCAATCAAATATTGCTACATGTCATAAAGCAAAATGAAAAGGGGCGTCGTCTTAATATGTTTTACATCCACCTTTTCGTCCAAGTTTGATTGGTATTTAGAGTCAACATATATCTTAAATTTACATTCATTAAGAACTGAAATCCAACGCGAAAGTTAAAAATCTATAGCCACCACTTGAATTTGCTTTTACATACAAAACCAAGAAATGTTATTGAGATTTACTCCGTACCGTTATAGGTCTACTGGAAATATTTTCCAGTGAGGAAGAGAACGTCACTTTCATACACTTGAGCTTTTTCACATTATTTTCTTCATTCTTTTTGATTGAGCAAACAAGCGGGTAAAATTGGCCGGGTTATTCAAATGAAAGAAGTATGTTAAATACAAGCACTTAAAACGAATCCGAAACCTCTTTGCCCGAATATCGTGATACTTTAAAAATTCACATTTATTGAAGAGGCATTTGCTTGATGTTTTTTTCAGCTTGGTGGTTTCCGTAGCAGGATAAGTTCTGTCGAATCTATCGGAAAGGCCTCTTTTAAATGAATCAAGCACGCACCTGGCCTACAAAAGCCACCTCAGCATTTTCTAAAAATCGCTTCACCTTCAAGAGACGTCAAATGATTATAATCGATCTTGTTTACTATCTTTATGTCTGTCCCTCGCCTTCTCTCTCTCTCTCTCTCTCTTTCTCTGACTGTCTCTCCTAAAGTTCTTCGATAGCAAACAAAGAGAGTTTAGATGCTATATACCATGCAATAGACAAACATGCGAAGCTTGATTTAGGTTAATTTATTATTTTCATTGATGTGTCCAAACTATCACTATTGTTACGAATAACAAATATAATAAATGAAACCGTAATATAAGACTATTTATTCATACAGCAATATATCATATTTCGATATGTAAATACTGATAATCTCTCTGAAGCAAACAGCAGGAGCAATCACTGTCGTCTTTAATATACTGCTCATGTGATATATCAAAGTCCTACAGAATGAACGGATACTTAGTGGAAATATTTCTAATCAAACTAACATTCCATAACGAAACTTGCCAATTGAATGAATCCGGCGAGTTGATTATATTAATATTTTTAATGAAGCATTATTAATTCGACTAGTAGTGAAAGTGGCATGTTAGAATCATAATGCACCATCGGAAATACAAAAACATATCAAACATGTTTTTCTTCTTATTCTTTAAAGACGGCAAATTTGAATAGATCTGTTCAAAAGGAGGGAGGCGCGATAGCTCAGTAGTAGAGCAGTAGTCTCGTAACCGGGAGGTCCCGAGTTCGAAACCAAGTCGATGTGCTAGTGCCCATTGGTATATAAGGCATACATCTGCATCATTAATTCCTTCGGAGAGGGTTTAAAGCCGTCGGTCCCCTGTTTACCTAATGAAAAGCATCCACTTTCTTTCTATAGCAGTCAGGTAAAAATAAAACAAAAAGCAAATGGTACAGGAAGGTACCTTTTTTTGGATAGGCCTATATTGAAGGTTTGACTTAAGTAGGGAGAAGAAGGATAACAACAAAATATCTATTCTTGATGGCGCTCCTTTCATTTCACCTCGCTGTTTGATAAAGTAGAGTTCTATGTAGCGAATACAAAAGAAAGTTCGCTCTAAAGCTATGGTCACAAATCAGAGCAGCGACCGACCGATCAGTAGCCTGCTCGGTCGCTGCTGGAATTAGGCATCGCCCAGCGATTAGGTCGGTGCCCGGGCGGCGACCGCCCAGGCACCGAGCGTATTTTGGGCGGCGAGTGAAAAGTGAGCAGGCGCCGCCCAAATTTTAACTCCGCGCTAAAACTTCAGCGGCGACCGAGCGATGCCCTAAAAACGAGCGGTGACTGGGCGGCCGCCGCTCGGTGGCCGGGCAGCCGCCGGGCAGAATTGGTTAAAAACTCGCCGCTCGGCCGCCGAGCAGGGTACTTTTTGGTAATGTGACCATAGCATTAAGGAAAGAACAGGGAATGTGACAGACCTCCACGCCCGTAATTTAGGAGAGAAAAAAAGATTGCCTGTCCAAAGGGCATTTTAAATATTAATAGTTCTATAGCTCTTAAAAAAAAAGTGAAATGAAACGAAAAAAGAGACCAGGAACTGTGTCTAGATTATGAAACATACCTTTCTAATGAGAGAAAGAAAGAAATCTTCTAAAAATCGAGCGAACTAGGGCGGAAATAAGATAATGGTAACGGGGTTCTTTTCACTTCACCTCGCTGGTAGATAAAACTAGAGAGTGAACACCAAAGAAACTTAAATTTTAAAAGCGAAAAAATAAACTTTGTCGATCACAAGTGTGTGATTTTAGAAGGAGAGAACATAAATCCGTCCGCTCATGGCGTGTTTGTATGTATAATATTAGCTTTAGTTGAAAAACGAAAAATAAAACAAAATAGGACTTTGAAAGAGAGAGAAGAGCAACTGTGTCAAGATTAAGACAGGTGCGTTTTTTTTTTCGTTTTTTAAAGGGGAACATTATGTTAGGGGCGTGTAAGTCTTATACAAAAAGCAATAGCTTTTGGGGAAATCTCGGACAAAATTCATAACAGTCTGAATACTATCCAGCTTTGCTGTTTAACATGATGAAAACAAGGAATATGAAACAAAGAAAGGGGGGAGAGAGAGAGAGAGATGCATTAATTATTTTAAAAGGAGAACAGATCAATAAGTCAAACTTTGGAAGCGTTTTCTTCTCGTAAATTTACGTTTTCGTTTCAGCAAAAAGGGGAAGAGAAGGCATGACAGAGGGAAAAGGTCTAGAAGGCTAGTCTGCATGAATATACTTTGTTTGACACTTTTAGATAGCCGTGCAAATTTTGAAATTCCTATATCTAATAAAGATCAACTTTTATTTGTTATTTTATTTGACAATAATTCAAATACGATATTTTTTCTTCATACAGATAGCAATTGTAATATTTGTTTCTTTGTTTGGTTCGTTTTGTTACCGTCAAAATAGAGTCTGTTCCTGCAGACTATGTAGGCCTACAGTTGACATTCTCGGACAAACTAAAAAACACGTAATCTATTGTAATGTAGTACACGATCGCGGCGACGCAACGCTATTGTTTGGTCGCAATTGTCCGGCTTGCCAGATTCTATCGTTCGGGTACGGATTAAGCCCCAGTCCCATATAAAGCCGGACCAGCACGGACGAGCACGGACCACTCCGGACCATCCCGGACCATGGTCTGGGGTGATCCGGGATGGTCCGGGATGTTTTGTTCAAAAAATCCCAACCGCCGACCGTCTCCCCGGACCCAACACGGTACCACTACGGACCGCCCCGGACCGTCCGGGCATAGCCCCGGCAGCAGTACAGATCATTCCAGACCCAGCACGGAGCCGCCACGGACCGTCCCGGACCACCCCGGTGCCAACACGGTGCCAACACGGTGCCCGGATCATCCGTAGGGGCGCCGGGGTGATCCGGGGTCAATAACTCACTCCCAGACTGCCACGGATCAACACGGACCACCCCGGCGCCACTACGGATGACCCCGGACCCAGCACGGTGGCTACACGGATCACCCCGGATCAAACTATTGTCCCGGACCGTCCCGGACCACCCCGACAGTTTTTGACCGTCAAAAACATCCGGGGTCAACTCCCGGACCGCCCAGGACCATCCAGGCCATCCAGGACCATCCAGGACCATCCAGGACCATCCAGGACCACCCAGGACCACCCCGGTGCCAACACGGTGTCAACACGGACCGAATCCCGGATCACCCCGGATGGGGTCCGGGATGGTCCGGGACGGTCCGGGACGTATATGGGACTGTAGCTTTAGAGCTGCGTAACTGCCCAAAGTCTGTGGTAGAGTTGTACGAGAATGGGTGAATATTTTAGATCATGTTGTTATATTTGCATAGCATGTGTGTGTGATGGGGGGGGGGGGGGGGGGGCGAGGTGAACGATCGGACCAAAATGGCAAAGGCCCATTATGAGGGGTCCGCTCGATAATGGACCGCTATTCGTAAGGGCAACTATCCATAAGCACCGCTATTCTTAATACAACCCCCCCCCCCCCTCCCCCAAAAATAATGAAAATGAATGAATAAAGTAAATAAATACATAAATAAACTAAATAATAATACACTTTTTAAAAAAGATCGAGCTTCATACAAATTCATGCCAGCCCGGTACTTGGTATTTTTGAATGAACTATTCCAATCGAATATATTTCACTTACATCACTACAACCAATCAATTCAGCATTTTGATTTGATTTGATTTGATTTATTGGTTTCTGCATCTTTTTTTTTCTTTTTTCATCATACATTTTCATGAACATAATATGGTTTGATACAATATTTAAAGTGTATATAATTTATACAGATAATAAAACGAAATTAAACAGATATATTGAATGCATAATTAACATTAACATTAGCATTAAATCAAGACAGCCATTCACACTTACATACACTCGACATTAATTACAATTCATTACATTAAATGTAGCCAAGACAAACGAGAAATACAGGAAATGCATAGGTCTAAGTTTACAGAATTCTTGACAAATTACGCAAAAACGAGTCACAATACGACGTGCATAATAATAAATATCAATTTTAGGATGTCACAATAATTATGAGGAACCTCGCATAATTATGTAAAGCTAGAATAAACTAACATCGATACAAATGGAACAAGTACAATACTACATGTTGAAAATAATATCGCTAGTGATATTCGTTTGTCTCGCAATGTGGTCAATAAGGAATCTAAAAGTTCACGACGTTTCGTGCGCTATCTGCAACACTTCGTCTGGTGATAATAACTTGTTGTTGTTGTTTTTTGTTGTAATGGCAATCAGTCAAAACCTGACTATTATCACCAACGCCTTTCTTTTTAATATTAATTTCTTTCTTTCTCTTTTTTTTAAAAATAAGAGTATCAAAAATATAATTTAAATATAGGCTTCTCTCTTTTTTTCTTATTCTTTTGTTCCCCCTTAAAATAAAATGAAAGAGAAAATAGATGAAGAAAAAAAAAAAAAAAAAAATACGACAAAATGTAGATTTTTGTATCCTGTAGGTTACCGCGTAGTCCTGTCCGTTCTAAGACACCGTCCAGACACCGTCCTGTCTCTCGGGTGTAGACAGGGGGCTCCCTTTGGGATACATAAATAATCTGGAAACTCGAAAGAAGAAAGGAATTGATCAACAATTATAAAATCAAGAGGGTACTTTTCCGGGGAAATTGGCTTTGAGCGACCTCGCAGACTTTAATGAATCTTCGATCAAAAGAAAAACAATTTTGTGATAGAGTGGTGTTTATAATACTTGTTGCATTGGATAATTAAACTTTTTAGGGGAAACAAACAAAATGTGGGCTTTTGTGAGTGGTGGTGCAAAAAAAAAAAAAAAAAAAAAATGCTCGATTATTTTGGGTTAGTTGAAACGTTTCGTTCTTAGAACGAAACGGTATAAAGCGTTTTGAATGTTAGCTTCTGATAATAACTACTGTAAGCAAGGGTCTTTTATACTCTACGGGAGGACCGGAGGAGCGGTCCATAATTCGATCAATAATTGGAACAATAACGCACAATGCCTATTGGCCGACGCATACGGTACTCAACCAATCAACGGGCCGCTGGCTCGGACCGTCTGCTGAATGTTATACAATACTATACAGGCGGGGATCCAGGATTGTTTAGGGAGAGGGGGCTAATTTGAAATTATGCGAGTCAAATATTGGTACGTAATGGTGACCAGCAGTGGCGTAATGAGAAAAAAAAGTTGGGGGGGGGGGCAGACACAAAATCTGCATCACACCACTCCCAAATGCATGCCCCGCTAAACGTTTTTCAAAGTGGGAGGGGGAAGGGCTAACGTATTCACGATGAGGTAGTCGAGCGTAGTGTAAATTAACGTGGGCTCTAAGAGCAAAGCCCGGCGGGGTCAAGGGGCGGAGTCCACTCGGCCCCCCTGGATCCGCGCCTGGCTTGACAGACAAATAAATATATCTAAACACAACGATTTGTTCTCATAGTTATTGGAGCGCATTTTCTGAAAAACAGCAATAACAATCGAAGGGATCTAGTAACTACATTGTTGTGATCTGATATGCCCTCTGAGTAATGTAAGAAAAATCACGTTAAAGGGATCTAGTAACTTTGTTGACAGTAAAATATGTATTTTTATGATCCGATATGTCCACAAAGTAATGTGAGAAAATTTCACACTATTGTTTTTTGACCGATAAATAGCCAAAATTAGAAGTGATATTCACTATCTCTTTGCACACGGCTTGAATTATCCCGTAGACAGTTTAACATCTGAACACTTCAATCGTAAATATCTTTTGAACGAAGTGGATATTTGAAAAAAACCAACACCTGTCCAGTGCTTCATTGTAGACAAAAAAAAGTATATATGACAAAGTAAGATTGAACCACAAGTTTTGAGGGTTTGAACAATGTTACTAAATCCCTTTAAATGGATGTTATATGACCAATTTACATCGATTTTGTTCACGGTTATGAATATCCAGTAGATAGTTTGACATTCAACGTTTCAAACACTTTAATCGTAATATCTTTCAAAAATGATTGATAACAATAGTTTATTCCGAGTAATTGTTTATCTGGATAGTAATACAATTAAAGTAGGTTTATTTTGAGTACGGTTATTGTGTGTGTGGAGTGTAGGGGTGGGGTGATCTTGTAATTAAAGAGTAAAAGCAGCCTATGAGCGGAACAATGGGCACAACAACGATTAGCTCCTACGGAGCTGTCTTTTGTTATTGACTATTTTGTATAATACCAACGTGCTTGTAAAAGTTACATGTACTATCATCCGTATGCTATATGACACCTAATGGGAACGTGACGTGTTCACTAGGCCTAATGACGTGCAACGTACAGTGCGCGTAAAAAAATCCCCGACTTTACTAGCTAACAAATATGAAATGACAAAACCTCCCGATCAATTGATGACAACGAATTGTTTCGCTGACAATTACCGCCATCGATAAAGTTTCTTTGCGAAGAAATTTTGGATCAAATTTCATATTTGGAACAGATAAACGATTTAGATATGGTCGAGGTGGAAATTACGAACATCATCATGTCCGATTAACACTATTTTTCATTCTTCAAATGCATGCTCAGTTCATACAATGTCCCCTACGATTCAGGCATAATTTTATAATACAATGCTGATTTGAAAATGATTATCTCTCTGGGAATACTCCCAGAGCGATTTCCCCGATGAAACAGGATTTTTTAAATTTTGTATGTAAAATTTATTTTATAATTTTTCAAAGAAACTGTGTTCCATATGATCGGGCAAAATTTGGGGGAGTGCATTTCAGAAATGAGCGTCTTCCATCTAGCGAAACATTTTGATGATGCTCTAGACAATACGGGTATCGTTTTTGTAATATATTTTAAATGCAAATGTTCGGGGGAGGGGGGGGGGGGGGGGGGGGTGGGTAGTGATCGCTACGAAGTTTGGCACTCGAAAATTCGAAATATCGCACCCCCCCCCCCCCCCTTGAGCGCCAGGGGGGGGGGGTGCATCTCCCAAAAAGGTAACATTAACGTGTGTTTACATGTTTTTCTGCGATATGTGAATGAAAATATTGCAAAATATATCAGGCAACCATAACTGGGAAATATACAAAACAAATGTAATATGAAACATATTAAGTGTCAAAACATCATGCAGAAGGTATATTTTGTTTTGTTCGTGAACAAATTATTTTCATACAAGTATTAAACACATTCATGAACAGAAAAGGATGGGGTGAAATAATGAACAATCATGCCAACGTTAACGCCTACAAAACTTCGATGGTGAGAGGGAAATAAATAATCAGAACAACAATTTAGATTAATGTCATGTACGTAAAATTATAATAACACAAATCAGCAGCCAAAGTGCTTACGACAATTGGTTCTTATGATAATCTTGCAGATGTTAATCTTTAGATCGCTTACTTTCTCGTCTGAGTATATGTTTAGTTACGCATAACTTTAGTGGTAACTAAAGCACTTATGCACAAATAAAATCATTAAAAGTATAACAAGTTGAAAACATTCAGGTACGATAATTTGTCTTGGCGTCTATTAATAACTTACAAGCAATTTATTTGAAAATCAAGTTAAATTTCTCGTTAATTTGATTATATTGTGAAAGAAGAAGAGGTGATATTAAATCATCAGAATTGTAAGGATTTGATCATTACATTTGCTACATGTTACAGGTTACATGCACTGCAGAGAGAATATGAATATGTCATGTGTAGAGGGTTTGTTAAATGTCCATATTACTTCTCTAGAAATGATGAAACTCAGCCCTTCGCCATGGAGATTAATCCCAATTGTAAATTATTATAATTTACAATTCAGATTTATAGTTTATTGATCATATGATACATTTATACAAATTAACATTTCACCTACATCTACAGATGCCTCTTCAAGTCAATATTGATATTTCAAAATACCAGGCAAATAGACCCTTCAAATGTTCCGATACCAAAATAAACAAACTTGTATAAATGATTAACTAGTAAGATAAATAACATAATACTAAGCATGTTGACAGAATGGCACGTCCTCAACCCTCTTCACGAAATAGGTATCATGGGTGGCAAGAGTTATGCACAATGGGGGGGGGGGGGGGGAGGGGGGGGGGTGTTGAGGGAATGTTCGTCGAGACGATTATAGAATTGGATGTGGGTATGAATTGTGGAATCCTATATGTTTAGTCTTGTAATAGATTAACAAAAAAAAAACGAAATTCTTGTCAGATCATTGTTACCAGCCTGTATCTAAAAAAAGGCGGAAAATAATAAGACATAATGTTCCTTTTAAATGAAAAACAGTTAGTTGTATATTGTTTATATTTCCCATCGTTAAGTTAAAGGGATATTTGAGTTCTTGTTTCAGACCGCAAATGCCTTCAAAGTAAACAATCATTGGTCTTATTATTATTAATGACATTTCTAGTTCCCTTTTAGGACCTAAAGTTGTTATGAAGGTCATTTTAGACCCCAAAATGTGTGAAATTTAGCCGATACGATCTTACCAATTTGGCTCTACTCTTATAAAAATACGGTGACCGCTGTTTAATTAATTTATTAATAATAACAATACATGAGCCGGCTGGATGTGCGTAATACAACCAACACATACAAACAAATAAAAAGCCAACATCTGCATTGGCTGGAATAAAACGTATGAGGCGCTTTCCACAGCTGGTTCAAATTATCTAATATTTCAGTGGTGGTACACAAGTATTAGAAATATTTATATTTATGGTACTTCAGCCGTCTCTAAACCGATTTTGATCAAACAAAGATGAATGTATCATATCACCCTCAATTGTGTATAAGCTCCAAAGGATTTACCTCTCACAAATTGGAAGGCTAATTCCTGCACAACCTAATTTTCATACCCTTTACAAAAGTGAGCAGTGCTCGCCCAAGCATGAATCATTTTCGGACTTTTTGGTGTCATATGAAATTTGAGTTTATGAGCTTTCCAATAAAATTGTGATATTCGTGGATTGTGATGATGATAATATATTTGCTAAGAGCCTTTGTTATCATTGATGTGAACATAACCTACTAACTAGATGACACAAAAAAGATGACGCAGGAAGTTGAGTATTGAATGCAAGGCAATGAAATCAAGAGATATGTAATTAATGTAATTCTTTGTCGCGTTGTAATTCATGAAGGAGGCACACAACGGTAAATCTGATAACTAAAAATGAAAACAACTGCATATTCTTTTTGCATATAATTTTTCAAAAAATGTGATAAGATTTGCTGCGGTAATTTAAATGAAAAGATCACATTTCGTGTTGAAAGGTACCAATGCTTGGATCAAGTTACACAAATCTTTGCTTTAAAAAGAAAACATAATGTATTGCCTGTATATCATGATTATCCACAGCATTATTAGTTCGGTGCCCGGGCGGCGACCGCCCAGGCACCGATCGTATTTTGTGCGGCGAGTGAAAAGTGGGCAGGCGCCGCCCAAATTTTAACGCCGCGCTAAAACTTCAGCGGCGACCGAGCGATGCCCTATAAACGAGCGGTGCCTGGGCGGCCGCCGGGCAGAATTGGTTAAAAACTCACCGCTCGGCCGCCGAGCAGGCTACTTTTGGGTAATGTGACCATAGCATAAAGCACAAAAAAGAAACTCTTAACATTTTGAAGCCCTACCCCCGCACACACACTGAGAAAGAAAATTGCCACAATACCATGATGACTGCAGACCTGCTGGTATGCAACATTGATTTACTGTTCCTCTATAAAGAAGCTATGTTCATTTTAAGTTTCAAAATCTTTACTTTTGTTTATTTTCCCCAAAGGTATGGCGGCTTATAAAGGTATTGCCGATGATCTTCTCTCCAAGCTGGCTGAAGACATCGAGACGGGTGAGCAGATGGAGGCCTTAGGACGATCACTCGGATTCACGGTGGCAGACATCAATAGATACACAGAGACCAATAGGATAGAAGGACGGGTGACTTGTAAGGGAACACGTGACATGTTGTTTGACTGGAGACAGACCGTGGTGCCTTGCGACCAGCATCTCAGACTGAAACAAGCTCTCATTGATGCTGAGCTGGTCATGCTTGCTGATACATATCTCAAGGGGACACCAATGATTGAAGGTGAGTCTATCAGTGCTAGAGCGCCTAAAATCACCGCTCATGCATGTACCTGTACATGTACATTGTTTTGAGAACATGAGAACCGGGCCCCCCCCCCTGGATCCGCCACTGTATAATGATGCTATTTACTGTGTTTATCTGATCATAATTTGACTCCGTCTGCCTTACGTTTATATTTTTAACGTGTACTAATATTAGCTCACCTGTTTATTTTTCTATCCATAATAAGTATAACTAATAAATAATATGAATCTCAAGTTGTTAACAGTTGGGAAGAAAGCACCCGGCTTCAATAAAAATAGCATACTTGTATATTGAATTTTGTAAAAAAAAAAAAAAAAAAAAGCAACAATCTTTTGAATATATAATTATGTTAGAAAAATTCAAGTTCAAAAGGATCTTGAACTTTTTTTAATTTTCACATCGATTTGAAGAGATATTTCCCGACTTACATAAGGGCAGTTCACATTTTGTAACGAGTTAATTTGTGTAAAAGCGGAATACACTTAGAGAAACCTTTTCCCTTGGTGTACTACCAAAATATATTATGGATAGCATATATATTATATCTCCTTTTAAAATGGAAGATACTCCCGAGTAACACATTTCGACAAATTGATATTTTAGTCATTCCGTAAAATACACTGTTGGTCATAATGGTGGAATATTTATTTTTACCCCAGTTTAGGGAAGGATTTAAAAAAAATATTTATTTCTAATAGATCTAGATAATGGCATACATTCTCAGATTTTATTGAATATTAATTTGCGAGTGTTTGTTTTGCGTGACTGCTTAATCATATGTGTGCTACTATGCTAATCAGCTAAGGGACCTACGTCCTTAAGTCATAATTGACAGTAATGAGGATTAATGCCTTACAAAAGGGCACTAATATAGAGCTGATCGACACGATTTTTATCCTGGGGCCTCACAGTAACAAGGCCATCGCTTAGCCCCTTAATCATGACTGTACGCAGTATTTGCTAGGGTACGCGGCCCCTTCCACAAATCCCCCAAAACGAAGAAAATGCAATAAATTGTCAAAAATTCATTGCATTTTCCCCCGGCCCCCAACAGGAAAAATTCCTCTGTAGGGCCATGCATTATGGTTCAAGGCATGGCCACACAGAGAAATTTTTCCTGTTGGGGGCCGGGGGAAAATGCAATTAATTTTTGACAATTTATTGCATTTTCTTCGTTTTGGGGGATTTGTGGAAGGGGCCGCGTACCCTAGCAAACACTGCGTACAGTCATGATTCAGGGGCTAAGCAATGGCCTCGTTACTGTGAGGCCCCAGGATAAAAATCGTGTCAATCAGCTATATTAGTGCCCTTTTGTGAGGCATTAATCCTCATTACTGTCAATTATGATTTAAGGACGTAGGTTCCCTAGCTGATGAGCATAGTAGCACACATATGATTTAGCAGTCACGCAAAACAAACACTCGCAAATTAATATTCAATACAATCTGAGAATGTATGCCATTATCTAGATCTATTAGAAATAAATAATTTTTTAAAATCCTTCCCTAAACTGGGGTAAAAATAATTATTCCACCATTATGACCAACAGTGTATGTTAAAACAAATTGGAGAGATGTCCGCCAATATACATCCGGTAACATTGCCGATTCGGCCCATTTGAAGTTCCCTTGCGTCATTTACGTATAGTGATTGCAACTTTTAAAAACTAAAACTAAAACACGTTTTTATTGTTTGTCCGATTTCGTTTAAACTTTCGCCAGACTGGTTCTCTATTCTTGTTCGGCTTCGTGTCAGAGCATTTTTCCATTGATGTTGGAGTTTTCCTTTAAGCGTGTTCCCAACTCGGGAAAGGAAAAACGTCGGAACAATGAAACTTTATGTATTCGAACAAGAAATAATTATTAACGGAACGATACTAGGTCGGAAAGAGAAGGGGCTGATATTGCCGGAGTGCAATATTTAAAGGCATTTTGTATTATATGCTTGTTTCGTTTTAGATATCTACAGTGAGAAGATCTCGGAATCCTTTACTGTTCAGCAATGTCGCAAAAAGTTGGAGAACAAGTACCTAGATCAACTGTGCAAAATTCAAATGAAGCCATGGGATCGCAATGACTATGCTGAGCTCAAAGAAATGCACACGGTTGTCACAATGGTGAAGAAGGACGCTCATGGAAAAGACAAGAAAAATAAGGAAATACTCCAGAATTCTGTTGCTGAAATATTTTCAACGAAAGTAAACGGCAGACTGCCAGCTCGAATCCTCATTTCGGCTCCCGCTGGACGAGGGAAGACCACGGCTGTTGCTAAGATGGCTCATGACTGGGTTCATAGAGAAAAGGGGTCAGCATTAGAACACCTGCCACTGTTGTTTGTTGTGAAATTCCGAAACACAAATCAGCTTACATCGATCGGTGAAGCCATCAAATCCCAGCTTTTGAGTGATGTTCAAGATCTCACACCGGAGGGTCTAGAGAATTTCATCAGAAAGAATCAGGGCATATGCCACATAATACTAGACGGACTAGATGAATATGCAGGTATTTCTTCTTCACAGCGAAGCTCAGAGAGCAATATTGTCAAGGTCATATGTTTGGAGGAATTTCCAGAGTGTCGAGTCCTAGTAACAACACGTCCTCACTTAGAGAACTTCTTCGATCAAGATGATCTCCCAAGGATATACACAAAGATGTGGATCGAAGGATTCTCGCGAGACAGCTCGTGCGAGTACATCAACAAGTTCTTTGCTTTGACTTTGAATCCTTGTAAGGGACAAAGTCTGAAGGATTACCTTGATGAACTACCACTAATTGATGAACTTGTCAAGACACCCCTATTTTGTCTCATGATCTGTCACTTATGGAACGAGGGCCTACTGGACAGTGAAACTACAACTCAAACAGATTTGCTTGACAAGATGAATATTTTTCTAATGCACTATGCAAACGAACGATCAAAGTCAAGAGTGAAAATCACTCGAAAAAAATTAAAGAAAATAATTAATCAATTAGGCGAAGTTGCCCTAACTGGTCTGCTCGACGATGCTACAAAACTAGTCTTCACACCTCATGATTTCCGTAAAGGCCCCGCAACCCTTACTAGCGCATGTGAGCTCGGGATAGTATCCAAGACGACTGTTAACATCCCATGCCTTCCTCAGTCAATCGAAACCACTTCCACTACCATCGAGTTTTATCACAAACTCGCGCAAGAACACTCGGCTGGGAAGTTCCTCGCTGATCAAACACACCGCTTTCTGTTACGTTTGAAGATTTCCAAACTGGACAGAGTACTGAATGAAATCAAACCAAACATCGGCGACTACGAGAATCTTATCCGGTTCGCTGCTGGCACGGACAACAGCCTCTGTATACAAATAATGAAGGCGCTTCTTAAAAACAACTTTTTGGACGAAAGCGAGCGATATCGCATTCTCCTTGACTGTTCATCAGAAACCAAGGGTACTCAACGAAATGTGTCTTCGTTGGTTGAAAGATGTGTGAATGCAGAGAGTATTGTTCTAAAGTCACCGACTGTCTACACCGTCGTTGGGATGCAAAATCTTCCAAAAGAACTTAAATTTCAGGTATGCATATTTCCATTTCACAAAATATGTTTACAATAATCATATCTGCTGCAACCATAACTCAAATAGCTAATATATTGTTGTAAATGTATTCTTATTCATAATTAATTGCATCGTGATGAATCATACTGCATGATACAATGATCAATATGTATGATACATACATGTAGTCATTGTCATTCTATGTTTTCCCAACTACGGCCTCAATCAAGGTACCGCATAACTGAAACAAGAACAATAATTTGAAATAAAATAGTAACAAAATACAAAGGTCGTAGGGTCTATTCATTTAGAAAAAAAGAAGAGATCAACAAATTAATGTTATTTAATTCGTATAAGCTCTCTTTAAATCTCCCTATCTTTTTATAATTACAATAGGTTATGACTATAAAGTTCGAGGGATCTACTTTAACTACCGACGTGACGAATGGACTATGGTCCTGCATGGGATCATTTTCGGAGCTACGTCTTCTCACCATCTCAGACTCCTCTCTCAGTTTCCCTTCATCTCCTCCAGAGCTTCCATCCGTCACAAAGCTATCAGCCGAGAGAGTGACGTCACAAAGCTATAATGGTCTGCTCTCGTCGCTTCCTGGCTTGGAAGAGATCGATATCACTATCGGAGATGCAAAGGCAGAAGACATATCTCAGATCCAGACTAGTCTACGTCGACATCTGACAGGTCAGGATCTCACACGCATCGACCTTTCTTCTCTCCAATCAGAAGAGAATGTATCAAGCATGTCAAGACAGAGGACGGAAGGACTGGGTCTTCTGATCAGAAAACGTCAGGCAACGTTGTCCAGAGTTGCTTTCGGACTCGAGGATGCAGTGTTCGATGTGGTCCAGTCTTCAACGCGTTTAATGTCAGCTAGTCTGTATGTCGAACAGTGAGTAACTGTTTTATGTTGATTAAAATTGCTTGAAAGTTTGTTCGCCCTCCCCTATTTTTCCCTTATTCGGCATTCAGTTGAAATGGGCCTTTTACTTCATTGGGTAGGTCGATGTGTTAAACCAGTCCATTAGTTTCCACTGTAGCCGATTTAACTTGAATAAAGGATTCATTGAGTAGCAAAGATGATACTGGTGTTATGTTAATACAAAGGTCATGTAATAATTTGCTTCTTGTTGTTATGTTTCAATACGGTGATAAGAAGAACTTGCTTTCAGTATCAAGGCTGAACATAATTAATACACATTATTCTCAACGTTTTGAAAAAGATGTCAAGGCGGATAATTTAAAAAAGATCTTAATGAATCAAATAACTAAATCATCTTATCATTAATGATGTTAGCCTAAGAAGAAAATGGTTTGACTTTTGAAAAATGTAAATCGGTTCTATTATGTAATTTGTTATATACAAATGTTTAAAATTACCTCCCCACTTCTTCATTTCTCTTCTAAATGATATAGGTTTTCTGGGTCGCTAAACTCCGATAAACATGTATTGAATGTAAGTGTGCTCTAATTTTAAATATCCATACGCCTTATTTGTTTCCTAATATTTAAGAAAGCATTTTACAATTCCTACCGAATAGGGAGTTGGATTATCATAAATAATTTTCTTTGAAATAATGAATTTAGTTTAGTTTGGTATGTATTCATATATCACACTTGACGTTTTACATTGTCAGATTCCTTTATGCTAGAAATATAATTATATTGACAATACACAGGTATTCGCAATAAACATAAGTACATAAAATGTATTAAATTACTTTGGTTTGCTTGTAGTTAGTTGTGAATTAAGAACTAATAAAAACATTAAAATGGGGATATTAAAGGGCCTAAGGTAAACACATAGCTTGTTGGCTATAGGCCGCGTAGCATTTTAAAATTATAACTCTAAGAAAGTTGTGGAAAGGAACGAAGTACAGTTCAAAAAATGCATAAAGCAGGTATATCGTTTCCCAATTATAGTGTAAATCTTGCCTATTCTAAATTGAAAAAAGATAAAAAATAATAATGAAATCAGCCAAACGTTTCAAATATAAGATTGTACCTAATAAATCAACTAAGATTGGAAACAGTTCTAGTTCTTAGTGCGTGTCGATCGATGAGATCAGATGATTAGGATTCTATGAAGTTTTTTTGTCAATGCCGTTCCCGGATTCCGTTTCTTTCCTCTCAAAACCTTGAACGATATGTTTCTTTAATGAAATTTATTACTACTTGTAGTTTTCTAATTACTCTATTATGTTCTTTCTGTATGTCATCATAGATTGACACGTTGAAGATCAATGACTGCCAGCTATCTACTGAGATAACCAAAACGTTGTGGTCTTGTCTCAGATCCTTCACCTCACTGAACCATCTCACCATCTCAGACTCCTCTCTCAGTTTCCCTCCATCTTCTCCTGAGCTTCCATCCGTCACAGAGCTATCAGCCAAGAGAATGACGTCACAAAGCTATGAAGGTCTGTTCTCATCGCTACCTGGCTTGAGAGATATCGATATCACTATCGATGATGCAGAGAGAGACATACCTCAGATCACGGCTGGTCTTCGTCGAACCGGAGGACAGCAGCTCACACACATCGACCTTACATCACTGCCATCACTCCCATCAGAGAAGACGAGTGTATCTACTGAAACGATGAGAGGACTGGGTCTTCTGATCGGAGAAGAAACCAAGAACCTGTATTGGCTCATTCTGACCAGGGTGAAGTGCACAGACGAGGAAGACTTGGTTGAACTTGTCGAGTGTTGCAGAAATGTGAAGACGATGAATCATCTAATGTGAGTTTATGGTACAAATGTTTAGTCAGTCAATAACACAAATAATACTCATAGTGTTGGTAGCCCCAGTAATAATAATAATTGATAACAATAATAATACAATTAACAATACTAGTTATAATACTGGTAATAACCATTAATGATAACCTGCATGATTTTAATGCTAAGGGTATCAAACATCTTGAAATTCAAATGGTGTTTTCGCTCTAGTTTACAATGGGCAATTGACACCTAGCCTACAATTAAAGGCGCTTAATTATGTTTGGTGAATTCATTTTAAATATACATGTACCTGTCTTATTGGATGTTTACTATTGATTTGATAACTTTGTTCATGGTTTAAAGAGAAGATTAAGATTCTGTCAGCTGGAAAGTAGCAAATTCGCCAACCTCTTCTTCATGACATCGTATATAGAGGATGTGAATTTCTCAAAGCTAGCAAGCGGTCTGAATGCCGTTATGTTTAGTATATATATCATTTTCACGAAGAAAATGAGCCGGAAATATAACAAAACTAATTATTAACGATCATCATGTTTTCTTGCATGTGTTCTGCTGGTTTATTTTGTTTCTGTTTATCACATAAGGCCCTACTCTTTTTTCTGATCTATTTAAATGACCTCCTTAATTCCTCAATAATTGATTGTTTGCAGCTGAATTGACCACTATTTTCCACGGAGAAAATCTTGTTTTGATTTAGTAGTAATAACTGAGAATATCACATTTAATCAGTGGTGTGATGACAATAATACAATTGTTAATATTATGACAAAATTACTTTATTAGTATGAAGCCGAAACGCATGTCTTTTCATGTAGAAGGGTCAGCCTATATGAACGAACATATTATTGTTGAAAGAAGTGCATGTAGCTTCGTTCGTTGGGGTTCGTATTCATATGTATTTCACTTTGGTAGTTCATATCCACTCTGCGTGTATTGTACTCCGCATAGCAGTAGAAAATCTGTACGGAGGGCTACATTTTGTTCTGATCAGGCTTTTTCTGTTACTACCAGTGGCGTACGAATGATTTTTTTCAAGGGGGGGGGGGTTAAAATGAGGTCAAAATTTTCGCAACGACCCAGCCAGCCGCTGAATTAAGGGGGGGGGGGGGTGGGGGGGGGGGGAAGAGGACACTTCCTTTTTTGGTCCCGAAATTTTGTTCCTTTTTGAGAGGAAGTGGGGTAACGTCACCTGTTTAGCTCATCCATTGGCATTTTTTATTTTTTTTATCACATGTTCTTTGAGTCCATTTGTTGCAAGCATAAATCATGTGTTATGCAAAGACATCACGTGTGGACTTATTAGAAAGGTAAATGGGCATCTTTCAAAGTTGAAGGGTCACTTATCAAATCTCAGCAGGGGCATTTCTCATACCTAGAAAGCAGCACTCATCAGGGATGATAAGGGGTACTTCTTAGAACGAAAATATCACTTATTAGACTGGCCATAGTCACTGGGGCAATTATTTATTTATTTATTATTTATTTACTCAAGTTTTATTTAAAATAGAGGGTAGGTACATTCATAACAAAACACATAAATAATATTCAGGTGATCGGTACACTTTAACCGTTCATGTAATCATCTACAAATGGATGTAATTAACATCTTCTTTCCATTTCTCTCTTTTTAACGCAATTTACACATTATTGTTATGTTGCAGGCTTCTTGGCTGTGGTACAAACGCAGACGGTAGACTAAGCCGTCACATCACTGGTCTTCACAATCCAAAGAAGTCACTCGGGGTGATTGCCTTGCATGTAAGTTACTTACTAAGTACATCGATTGCTACATGAATACAAGGGTTCTGGGACAATTAACCATTGGACAATCATCCCCCGGCTAATTACAAACGGGACAATTAATCCTTAAGGACAATTACCCCCCCCCCCCCTGAAAATTACACTCTCGGACAATCATCCCCTCCCCAGGACAATTAACCCCCGAAACAATTTAAACCGAAGTATTATTACAGTGAACTTTAAAGGTGGTAATTTTCCAGGGGTGGGGGGGGGGGGGGTAATTATCATAGGGGCTCATTTTCAGAGGTAGGGGGTAAATGTCCTCGAGGGTAATTTTCGGGTGGTAATTGTCCTTAGGGGGATGTTGTCCTTGGGGGTAGTTTTCCGGGCGTGATTGATCAGGGGGTAAATGTCCTGATACGGAATGCAAGTACATCTTTAAACAATGTAACATAAATTTATTTAAATGTATATCATGTGTATATCGTGCTTGAAAAATATAGTGGCATCCTTTTTATTGTTATAATATATTGGATGTAGGTGCTGCATGTACATGTAAACTACAATATTATAAGATTATGCTTTCGATGACCCTACATTAACAAAAGATTGACAATAAAATTGAAAACATAAAAAAAACCGTGAATTGCCGGTATGTTCAGGGCCATCCACCAACCCACCGCTCCGTCATATCATGCAATAAAGAGACAGGTTGCCTGTGTACATGAAAAAATAAGCCATTCGCAGATCAAAATTTAATGTATGTAATACAAAGAGATTGATCTATAAATTGGCCATATTTATTTATATCATCTTTACCGTTTTATTTAAAGCAGGCTTTCCTCTTTAGTTTAAAAAACTGCTATCCCTGAGCGCTCTCCACAATAAAACAACGCATATAATTTATGTGTCGACCTGGTTAACTCATAAATAGCATACTAAACAAAGATAAGGAAAACAAAGATTAATAACATAACAAAGATATAATATTATGAATTCAAGATATTGTAAACAGTCACTAATTTTGAACATATAGTATGATCAAAACATTCAGTCGGTAAATTATTTAATTGTCCAATAACTGATTACAGCCGTTGAAAACAAAATGAGGTAATACACAGGAGAATATTAGATGGGGATAGATTGAGGAAAAGCAAAGAAAGCTGGTAAAGATAGAGCGAACGAGGAGAAGAGAGAAAGAGAGGAAGAAGGAGGGGGAGGGAGAACAATGTACGTGGGTATTACATGAAACATGAGTCAGCTAAAACGGATGCCTCTAGAAAAGTGTACATGTACTTAACAGAATACACGGGGGGGGGGGGGGATGAAAGAGATCAGAGAAGGAGCTAGAAAGAAAGGAACAAACAGAGAAAGGCAGCTAGACATTTGAGTGATGGGACTTATATCTGCTCGGCATTTAAGTGATTCCATTGTTTCGTACGGAAATCCATTACTATATTTTGCCTGAGTTACACAGGCGAATGTTGTGACTTGTTAATTTGCATATAATTTTCAAACGGGAATAGGTTATCAGTCGATTTTAATCAAGAAACATTGTTTTACAGCTTAATTAATATCTTGACATTGTGAGGGAGTTATACTACATAAAGATGTTTGTGGAGTCATTGTACGTTGGGACTTCATCGCAGCAAAGTTCAAATATTTTGTGTAAAGTTTGCGTAATGTTTATTCTGGCTACGTGGATCTGAAGTTGTTGTTGTTTGTTTTCTTCTTTTTATTACAACCCGTAACCTTCTTGTTGTAGAATAGCTGTCATAGGGCACTCAGTTAGAACAGATATTTTGTTACAGAAAGATACATTTAGGGAGATAATGGTTTCGTGAAGTGGAGAGTACGTGTATGTAAAAAGTCTACACACTTTAATATTGTGCGCCCTTTTCGGCGCGTATGAGAAAGCTCGGTTTGTATGATGGATGTCACTAAAGATTGTGTATTCATGGATGTGTTTGAAATGTAAATTCTACAATCGCATCAAACAAACAGGCGGCTCCTAGTCGTCTGGCGAGCAATAACTAAAGATATTTTACAGTGTAGAGTATACCGGTGTGTTTAGTATGTAAGTAAGGTTCTAGCTCTGGGATAAAGTTTTAAAGGGATGAATGGATTAGGAAAGAGTTGAAGAAGTTATACAAAAGAACGCTCGTTTCCTGAGGGGGAGAGGGCAGTAATTTATTTAAAGGACAGGTATAGTATTTAATATAATTTTTATTTATTTTTGGCTTCTGAATTCTAAAGTCAACTTAATATACCAAGGTGCCTTTCTTTAAATTCTAACCATTTCCAATATGTGTTGTTTATTATGCGGCTGACATATTAAACTACTTTCTAATTCCAGGATGATGGTCAACTCCGTGTAGAGAAATACCAGCTATCTACCGAGATGACCAAAAAGTTGTGGTCCTGTCTTAGATCATTCACTTCACTGAACCGTCTCACCATCTCAGACTCCTCTCTCAGTTTCCCTCCATCTCCTCCTGAGCTTCCATCCGTCACAAAGCTATTAGCTGAGAGTATGACGTCACAAAGCTATGGAGGTCTGCTCTCATCGCTTCCTGGCTTGAGAGATATCGATATCACTATCGATGATGCAGAGAGAGACATACCTCAGATCACGGCTAGTCTTCGTCGGGCCGGAGGACAGAAGCTCACGCAAATCAACCTTGTAGCACCACCATCACTCCCATCAGAGAAGAAGAGTGTATCGAGAGAGACGATGAGAGGACTGGGTCTTCTGATCAGAGAACAAACCAAGAACCTACAATGGCTCTGTCTGTCTAGAGTGAAGGGAACAGACGAAGAAGACTTCGTTGAACTCGTCGAATGTTGCAAACATGTGAAGACGATAAATCATCTAATGTGAGTTTATTGTACAAACCTTTAGTAGGTGAATAATATTAATAATCATAATGTTGGTAGCCCCAGTAATAATGATAATAATAACAATAATAATAAAATTAACAATACAAGTTATAATACTGGTAATAGCCATTAATAATAACCTGATTTTAATGCTAAGGGTATCAAACAACTTGCACTTCAGATGGTCTTTTTGCTCTAGTTTACAATGGGCAATTGACACCTAGCCTTTAACTAAAGGCGCTTAATTTGGGTTGGTGAATTCATTTTAAATATACATGTACCTGTATTATTTGATGTTTACTATTGATTTGATAACTTTGTTCATGGTTTAAAGAGAAGATTAAGACTCTGTCAGCTGGAAAGTAGCAAATTCGCCAACCTCTTCTTCATGACATCGTATATAGATGATGTAAATTTCTCAAAGCTAGCAAGCGGTCTGAATGCCGTTATGTTTAGTATATGTATCACTTTCACGAAGAAAATGAGCCGGAAATATAACAAAACTAATTATTAACGATCATCGTGTTTTCTTGCATGTGTTCAACTGGTTTATTTTGTTTCTGTTTATCACATAAGGCCCTACTCTTTTTTCTGATCTATTTAAATGACCCCCTTAATTCCTCAATAATTGATTGTTTGCAGCTGAATTGACCACTATTTTCCGCGGAGAAAATCTTGTTTTGAATTAGTAGTAATAACTGAGAATATCACATTTAATCAGTGGTGTGATGATCTTAAGACAATAATACAATTGTTAATATTATGACAAAATTACTTTATTAGTATGAAGCCGAAACGCATGTCTTTTCATGTAGAAGGGTCAGCCTATATGAACGAACATATTAGTGTTGAAAGAAGTGCATGTAGCTTCGTTCGTTTGGGTTCGTATTCATATGTATTTCACTTTGGTAGTTCATATCCACTCTGCGTGTATTGAACTCCGGATAGCAGTAGAAAATCTGTACGGAGGGCTACATTTTGTTCTGATCAGGCTTTTTCTGTTACTACCAGTGGCGTACGAAGGATTTTTTTCAAGGGGGGGGGGGGGGGGGGGTTAAAATGAGGTCAAAAATTTCGCAACGACTCAGCCAGCCGCTGAATAAGGGGGGGGGGGGATGGGGGGGGGGGGGGGGGGGGGAGAGGACACTTTCTTTTTTGGTCCCGAAATTTTGTTCCGTTTTGAGAGGGGGTGGGTTACGTCACCTGTTTTAGGTCATCCATTGGCATTTTTTTTATTTTTTTATCACATGTTCTTTGAGTCCATTTGTTGCAAGCATAAATCATGTGTTATGCAAAGACATCACGTGTGGACTTATTATAAACGGAAATGGGCATCTTTCAAAGTTGAAGGGTCACTTATCAAATCTCAGCAGGGGCATTTCTCATACCTAGAAAGCAGCACTCATCAGGGATGATAAGGGGCACTTCTTAGAACGAAAATAGCACTTATTAGACTGGCCATAGTCACTGGGGCAATTATTTATTATGTAAAATAATGAAAGGAGAGAATGTGGATATAACTGTAAAACAGTTCGAAAATCAGGCAGATAATTCCTTGCATTTAGATTTTGTCTGTCTAAGATATTTAGAGTGTAATGAACATAAACATTCTTTTGATTTGAACTTAAATTTCCTTATATCCATAGAAAATGTCATTTTCAGAGGATGCTCTGATTTTGATATGTTTTCATTTTTTCACTTATTGTAGTACTCCTAAAAGAAGGAAGGTAGAGAAAATGTTATGTTTAGAGGATGCTCAGATTTTGATACGTTTTCATTTTGTAACTTATTGTAGTACTCCTATTAAGAAGGAAGGTAGAGAAAATTTTATGTTCAGAGGATGCTCTGATTTTGATACGTTTTCATTTTTTTTTCACTTATTGTAGTACTCCTAAAAGAAAGAAGGTAGAGAAAATTTTATGTACAGAGGATGTTCTGATTTTGATACGTTTTCATTTTGTAACTTATTGTAGTACTCCTAAAAGAAGGAAGGTAGAGAAAATGTTATGTTCAGAGGATGTTCTGATTTTGATACGTTTTCATTTTGTAACTTATTGTAGTACTCCATAAAAGAAGGAAGGTAGAGCAAATTTTATGTTCAGAGGATGTTCTGATTTTGATACGTTTTCATTTTTTGCACTTATTGTAGTACCCCTAAAAAGGGGAAAGATTATGAATCAAAGTTGTCAGAAGTAAATTTTCATTATACTTCCAGTCTCTGAATTGTTGTTTATCTTTTAATTTCTTATGTTTAAAAAAAAAAAGACTGAGGTATTTGTTTTTGTGAAGGATTCTAAGGATCTGAGGATTCTAAAAGTCATATTTTTGACTTGCAAGACAGCAACATTACACTCATTTAGTTCATTGGCAGTGGAGAATAGTACTTTTAGTTTAGTTCTGGATGCAGGATTTGGCAACGCTAAAGAATGTATTCAGATGTACACTGTAGATCTCATAATACCCTTTTCACATCTACCAAATATTGCTTAACCCCGGGAAATAGGTGGGGCTAAGGGGGCTCTTAGCCCCACCAATTCCTTCCTTAGCCCCACCAATTACCCGGGGTAATTTTAGCCGGCTTTCTGTTCACATTACGTTTTGCCAAAGTGGGCTAACCCCACAAATAGTACGGGACTATCTGGCCCTGCAAAATAGCAGGGTTAGCCGGGCAATTGCGGGGTTAGCCGGGCAATTGTGGTGCTAAGCTGCGTAGTGTGAATCCGAACCGGGCTAAGGAGAAGCGGGGCTAAGCAACAGCCAATCACAGACAGCGTGGTCGTGTGGTCGTGAATTTGCATTTATCGCGCGCTATGCATGCAGTTCACGTTACGCATGCATGCTCTCTGTATTGACGTTTAGTCTTTTACGAGGCAGAGGTCATTATGAAAAAATCTTTATTATAAAATTGATTTAAAAAAATAGTGAAAGAACATGTAGCTCATAATTTTTTATTGCATTTATCATTATCAGTCATATTTACGTAGGTAAATTTATCAAGTGAATTGGATGAAAAATGGGTAATTGATTTGTATCGGTAAAATAATAAGGGAAAACGCTTTGCGCAAGGCTGGATAACACAACACGAGCGAGCTAAAATTATTACGTACCGTACTGTATATTGTTGGTCTTTTTGAATTTAGCGCGCGGGTTTTTCCCCTTCATTTAGTCGAAAGGCGCATGCGCGGTAGCAAAAGCATTAATATTCATGAGCTATCGAATAGTCCGGGGCGCGTTATTTTTTTATGCGGCACAGATTGGGGCATGGCGCGTGTTAAACCTATGGGAAGTACGTTCTTTCCCTTCTGAATAGTGTCTGCACGTACGTGAGACTAGTCATGTTCGCTAGCGCATTAGCGCTGCGAAGAAGTTTGTATATCCATCGCGAACTATGTGTTTAGATAACATTCCTCTTCGTTTAAGTTAGTTAAGTTTTATTGACTAATTATTGTGATGTTCTCCTTATTGACGTGCTGCCTCCTCTTCAGATTTCCAATTTGATTTTAATTGTTGATGTAATGATTTTCCATGCGGTAGTGGATTACATGTAACACTATTAAAAACAGACCTCTACTCCTCTACTACTTATACTGTTTAGTACGCACACGACCAGTATTAGTCTGTAAATCAAGACCCCTTTTTAAAAAAAGCCCCAATCTGTGCCGCATAAAAAAATAACGCGTCCGGGGCTAAGGCGAACGTAGTGTGAATCGCGTGAAATTTCTTAACCCCGGCTAAGCACATAGTCCGGGGTTAAGAAAATAGATGTGAACAGCAAAAAAAATAGTATGGGGTTAAGGATAGTATGGGGTTAAGGATAGTCCGGGGTTAAGAAAAATAGATGTGAAAAGGGTATAAGAAACCTTGCGCATACCTTCAACAGGTGTCTTCCTTTGTTAATTTCAATAAGCCTTTATAGAAATGTACTTGCTTGAACTCTTGAACTTAAGATGTTGCACCATCTATCTCTATCTCTCTTTCTGTTACACTCCCTGCTATATAAATTAATGTAAATCGTTGCTCTCGTATTTTAAAGGGTCTTGAGAGGATTTATTTTGGCCACAGTGCTGTTGCCCGTGGCTTGTCGGTCGTGTCGTTACTCGACCTTTGTGTTTGATGTTTGTGTTTTTGTATGTGTGTTAGTTGTATTTATATTGAAAAAATCTTCCACAGGTAGTTCGTCGTCTTTTTTCGCCTCGGTACTCTCGTCTGATGCAGGGTGACATTACTTTTATTTCAATGAATTTTCACGGCCTAGCAAATGATAAGAAAAGAGAAGATGTTTTGTTATATTTGAAATCTAAACAATATGATGTATGTTTTATTCAAGACACCCATTTCACTCCTGACATAGAAACAGAAATATGTCGCAAATGGGGAGGCAAGTGTTTTTTCTCTTATCATACATCCAGCTCTAGAGGAGTAGCAATTTTGTTTAAGGATGCTATTCCGGTCAAAGTTAATCAAAGTAGAATAGACAATGGTGGAAACTTAGTAGTTTTAGATTTGAAATTATATATGAGTACGACATTACACTGGCGTCTTTATATGGCCCGAACACTGATAATTCAACTTTTTATACTGATTTACAACGTATCATAACAGAGTTCGAAAATCCACATGTTGTTATTTGTGGAGACTGGAATTTAGTGCAGGACCAGACCCTTGATACTCATAATTATGTTCATGTAAATAATCCTAGGGCGAAACAGCAGGTTAAAAATATGAAGGACGAATTAGATCTATGTGACCCATGGAGAATTAGATATCCTCTGAAAAAATATTACACGTGGCGCCAGCCGAACCCTTTTAAACAAAGTAGATAAGACTTTTTTTATATATCATCAGAATTACTATCATTAGTTCATAAATCTGATATTTTATCTGGTTATCGAACAGATCACTCATTAGTTCGTCTTAGCTTGTCTTTAAATAAAATTAAACGGGGTCCAGTAATTTGGAAATTTAATAATTCTCTATTAAAAGATGAAAATTTTGTGTCAAAAATTATAAAAACTATAAAAGAGACAATTATATTTTATGCAAAAGATGAGGTAGAGTTTGATGAAAACGATAACATAGTTGGAAATTGTGAATTGTCTATCAATGACCAATTATTTTTTGAAACTTTGATAATGCTATTGCGGGGTGAATCTATATCCTATGGATCGTTCATTAAGAAGCAAAACATCAGTCGGGAAAAGAAACTGGAAAGAAATATCGAAGTACTGGAACAAAGACTAGTGACATCGAATGATAAGACCGCATTAATAAAAGAATTAAGTGACAAAAAGTCACAACTTGAAACCTATCGCTTAAAAGTAAAATAATGATGGAATTATCATGAGATCTAGAATCAAATGGATGGAGCTGGGAGAAAGGTCATCAAAATATTTTTTAAACTTGGAAAAACAGAATAAAGTAAATAAAGAAATACGGCAATTGTCAACAGAAAATGGAGATGTTATTAGTGGACAAGATGGTATATCTAACGAAATCTTTAAATTTTATTCAAACCTATATAAGGCGAAATAGACACATTATTAAACTATCCAGATATTCCTAAGTTAACTCCAGAATTGTCCACATTATTAGAAGGTCCTTTGAGTGAAAGTGAGGTTTGTTTATTGCTAAAAAGTATGAAAAATAATAAATCCCCTTGACAAGATGGCTTCACCGTTGATTTTTTTCTTTTCTTTTGGCAATATCTTAAAACGTTCATTATCAGATCTTTGAACATTTGCTTATTTTACAGGAGAATTGTCGCAGTCACAAAAATTAGGAATTATCACTTTAATTCCTAAAGGAAACAAGCCTCGACTTTTATTAAAGAATTGGCGTCCTATTTCACTTTTAAATGTTATATACAAAATAGCATCTGGGTGCATAGCTAATCGATTAAAGCAAGTATTGCCCCGCTTGATACATGAAAATCAAAAAGGATTTTTGAAAGGCCGTTTTATCGGAGAAAATATTCGTTTACTTCATGATATATTATTATATACCGAACTTAATGATATTCGAGGCATGTTGTTGATGATTGATTTTGAAAAGGCCTTCGATTGTATATCTCACAAGTTTCTAATCAATGTCCTTGACTTTTTTCATTTTGGGCCATCGCTTAAAAAATGGATTAATCTATTTTATCAAAATGCTTTTTCTTGTGTCACAGTAAATGGTTTTTGCACAGAAAGATTTACTATAGGACAAGGGTGTCTTTAAGGAGACCCATTATCTCCATTTCTGTTTTTACTTGTTAGCGAAATATTAGGAATTTTGATTAGACATTCCAATGATTTAATTGGCTTGCATCTACAGGGAAAAAATTGTAAACTACTAAAATACGCAGATGACACCATTTTGACACTTAACGGTACAAAAGAAGATTTACAGAGCTCACTAAAAATATTGGGTGATTTTGAAGAAATGTCAAACCTAAAGATCAATATTACAAAAACTCATGTGATATGGATTGGGAAAAATAGAGCCTGCAAAAAACAGCTAATGCCAGAGCACAAACTAAATTCGGTATCAGAAGGTTATTCGAGATACTTAGGAATAGATTTTTCGGTTAACTTAGTAGAGATGGTAAATCATAATTATACTGAAAAAAAATAAAGATATAAAACGCCAAATTATTTCATGGTCCAAACGAACCTTAACTGTCCTCGGAAGAATAACTGTAGTCAAATCTTTGTTGGTGCCAAAATTGAACTATTTGTTGCTTTCACTTCCAGAACCGAATTCGCAAATTATGAAAGATATAAATCGTTCTTTGTATGCATTTATATGGGGTAACAAACCTGATAAAATCAATAGAGAACAAATGTGTCAACTGTATAATAAAGGTGGGGTTAAGATGATTGATATTTACATTCATGCTAAATCCCTGAAAATATCATGGATTAGAAGATTTGTAACTAATTCTCATATAGAAAGTTTCACTTTTCACATGTTCAATTCATTCTTGCCCCAAATCTATTTTTTTCACCTGTAAATGGGCTCACATTATTTTAGAAAATTAGCAGACTTGACTCCAAATCCATTTTGGAAAGAGGTCCTTTTCGCTTGGTCAGACTTGGTCGAACTTCTTATTGACGACATTGCAAGTCAACCTCTCTGGAATAACCCCCACATTAAAATAAATGACAAAGTGGTATTTTGGGGGGCTTGGAATTTACGAGGAATACGTTTTGTGAATGACATCCTAAAATAGATGGTTCTTTTTGTTCATATTTTGAGTTTCAACGGAGATTTGACATACAAACAAATTTCCTCCAGTACTATGGTCTTTGTAATGTTATTCGGTCAGGTTTTAAAATGACTACACATGTAGCTCCTAGTAAGGCCTTAGCACCTATCATTCCCGAAGCCGTGCACCTTGAGGTGAAATCAAATGTTGGTTGTTCACATATTTATCAGTCTTTGCTAAAAAAACAAAGTAAAATAATGTAAAGCCCTTACAAAGTGGAAAAGTTTTTTAGATTTTCAAGATGTACTTTGGGGTTCGTACTGTCAAATTCCATTTCAGTCAACAATAGATATCAACATGAGGTGGTTTCAAATTAAGATTTTAAATAGAATATTATATATGAAGGACAGTTTGTTAAGATTTGGTGTAGTGGCTGACAAGAAGTGTGTATTTTGTAGTAACAATGGTGAAACTATCATACATGTTTTTTGCTTTTGTAACTATTCTAATGAAGTATGGTCGAAGTTAGAGTTCTGGATATTTCGTAATACGGGGGAAAGGATCAAATTTACAAATCAAAATAAATTGTTTGGATTTTGCGGTAGCAATAATAATGCACTCAACTGTGTTCTGATGGTTGTAAGACAAGAAATATTTTCAGCTAAATTACGAAATCAACTACCATCATTTGATATAATTTTATCAGCTGTAAAACGTTTTTATGAAATGGAAAAATATATATACCAAACAAATCTCAGAGAGAATAAACTAAAAAAGAAATGGTTTCACTTTAGAAAATATTTTGAGAGTGTTGGAAATGTGCTAACATACACATGATCATGTATTTTATGTTTGGTATTTTTTTAAAATTATATATTTAAAGTACTAATTTTGTCATAAATGTTTGTTTTTATCTGCCACAAAAGTTTTTGGCCGTGATGATTATTATCTGTGTCAAGCCATTATGTATGGAAATTATTTCTTTAATTATTTGTATATGATATATGGATGTTCTGTATATGATGAAATTTGTTTTGAAAATAAAGAACCCTGTGGAAGGGGGGAAAAATTATTTATTTATTATTTTTTTATTCAAGTTTTATTTTAAAAAGAGGGTAGGTACATTCATAACAAAACACATAAATAATATTCAGGTGATCGGTACACTTAAACCGTTCATGTAATCATCTACAAATGGATGTAATTAACATCTTCTTTCCATTTCTCTCTTTTTAACGCAATTTACACATTATTTTTATGTTGCAGGCTTCTTGGCTGTGGTACAAACGCAGACGGTAGACTAAGCCGTCACATCACTGGTCTTCACAATCCAAAGAAGTCACTCGGGGTGATTGCCTTGCATGTAAGTTACTTACTAAGTATATCGATTGCTACATGAATACAAGGGTTCTGGGACAATTAACTATTGGACAATCATCCCCCGGCCAATTACAAACGGGACAATTAATCCTTAACCCTAATAAGGCCGGGGGGGGGGCCATTATGCCCCCCCCCCCTCCACGATTTTCCCGATTGCTCGGGAACGCATATGGATGGCGCCCCGCCGCTCGCTGACTTTTTTCGTTCGAGTCTTGCGCAACTGTTGAAATAATTTTTTTGAAAATCGGACCTACGGTTACAAGGTCACGTGACCTTTTGTCTTTGCATGTCAGCCTGAAAATTGCTCATTTTCGTGATTTGTGTACAAAACATACGGAAAAGTCATTTTTCCTAAAAACAGATCAAATATGGGTTATTGGGTCTTGTTTAAAGTTTAGGTGGTTGTTTTTGAAGTCAAAATAGTTGAATTGTAGTAAGAAATGAAATAAAACAACAAAAACAATGAAATACATAAGTTAAAAAAACAATGAAATACATAAGAAATTATCAAAACAAGGGATAACATAAGGAATAAGCTGGCTCTTCCTAATTTTTTTGTCGTATTGTTATTGAGAATGGTCTAATGAATATATGTAGTGAAAAAGAATGCTTAAATATGAATAATATATGATTTATGGGTAAAAATGTGATTTTTATGACTTTATTTGCATAAATTACCATAAATATGCAAATGAGTAAATTTTTCAAAAAATTGAAATTATTATATTATTCTATACACTTCACTTGACATGCGTGCAAATTTTGGCGGCAATCGGCCGCTTTGCGGCCGAGATCTTAAGGGGGGGCCATAATGGCCCCCCCGGCCCTACTAAGACCTCAAATAGCCCGGCCTTTTTAGGGTTAAGGACAATTACCACCCCCCCCCCCCCCTGAAAATTACACTCTCGGACAATCATCCCCTCCCCAGGACAATTAACCCCCGAAACAATTTAAACCGAAGTATTATCACGGGTGAACTTTAAAGGTGGTAATTTTCCAGGGGGGGGGGGGGGGGAATTATCATAGGGGCTGATTTTCAGAGGTAGGGGGTAAATGTCCTCGAGGGTAATTTTCGGATGGTAATTGTCCTTAGGGGAATGTTGTCCTTGGGGGTAGTTTTCCGGGCGTGATTGATTAGGGGGTAAATGTCCTGATACGGAATGCAAGTACATCTTTAAACAGTGTAACATAAATGTATTTAAAAATGTATATCATGTGTATATCGTGCTTGAAAAATATAGTGGCATCCTTTTTATTGTTATAATATATTGGATGTAGGTGCTGCATGTACATGTAAACTCCAATATTATAAGATTATGCTTTCGATGACCCTACATTAACAAAAGATTGACAATAAAATTGAAAACATAAAAACAAACCGTGAATTGCCGGTATGTTCAGGGCCATCCACCAACCCACCGCTCCGTCATGTCATGCAATAAAGAGACAGGTTGCCTGTGTACATGAAAAAATAAGCCATTCGGAGATCAAAATTTAATGTATGTAATACAAAGAGATTGATCTATTGGCCATATTTATTTATATCATCTTTACCGTTTTATTTAAAGCAGGCTTTCCTCTTTAGTTTAAAAAACTGCTATCCCTGAGCGCTCTCCACAATAAAACAACGCATATAATTTATGTGTCGACCTGGTTAACTCATAAATAGCACACTAAACAAAGATAGGGAAAACAAAGATTAATAACATAACAAAGATATAATATTATGAATTCAAGATATTGTAAACAGTCACTAATTTTGAGCATATATGATCAAAACATTCAGTCGGTAAATTATTTAATTGTCCAATAACTGATTACAGCCGTTGAAAACAAAATGAGGTAATAGACAGGAGAATAATAGATGGGGATAGATTGAGGAAAAGCAAAGAAAGCTGGTAAAGATAGAGCGAAAGAGGAGAAGAGAGAAAGAGAGGAAGAGGGAGGGGGAGGGAGAACAATGTACGTGGGTATTACATGAAACATGAGTCAGCTAAAACGGATGCCTCTAGAAAAGTGTACATGTACTTAACAGAATACACGAGGGGATGAAAGAGATCAGAGAAGGAGCTAGAAAGAAAGGAACAAAAAGAGAAAGGCAGCTAAACATTTGAGTGATGGGACTTATATCTGCTCGGCATTTAAGTGATTCCATTGTTTCGTACGGAAATCCATTACTATATTTTGCCTGAGTTACACAGGCGAATGTTGTGACTTGTTAATTTTGCATATAATTTTCAAACGGGAATAGGTTATCGGTCGATTTTAATCAAGAAACATTGTTTTACAGCTTAATTAATATCTTGACATTGTGAGGGAGTTATACTACATAAAGATGTTTGTGGAGTCATTGTACGTTGGGACTTCATCACAGCAAAGTTCAAATATTTTGTGTAAAGTTTGCGTAATGTTTATTCTGGCTACGTGGATCTGAAGTTGTTGTTGTTTATTTTCTTCTTTTTATTACAACCCGTAACCTTCTTGTCGTAGAATAGCTGTCATAGGGCACTCAATTAGAACAGATATTTTGTTACAGAAAGATACATTTAGGGAGATAATGGTTTCGTAAAGTGGAGAGTACGTGTATGTAAAAAGTCTACACACTTATTGTGCGCCCTTTTCGGCGCGTTTGAGAAAGCTCGGTTTGTATGATGGATGTCATATTTTACAGTGTAGAGTATCCCGGTGTGTTTAGTATGTACGTAAGGTTCTAGCTCTGGGATAAAGTTTTAAAGGGATGAATGGATTAGGAAAGAGTTGAAGAAGTTATACAAAAGAACGCTCGTTTCCTGAGGGGGAGAGGGCAGTAATTTATTTAAAGGACAGGTTAGTATTTAACATAATTTTTATTTATTTTTGGCTTCTGAATTCTAATGTCAACTTAATATACCAAGGTGCCTTTCTTTAAATTCTAACCATTTCCAATATGTGTTGTTTATTATGTGGCTGACATATTAAACTACTTTCTAATTCCAGGATGATGGTCAACTCCGTGTAGAGAAATGCCAGCTATCTACCGAGATGACCAAAAAGTTGTGGTCCTGTCTTAGATCATTCACCTCACTGAACCATCTCACCATCTCAGACTCCTCCCTCAGTTTCCCTTCATCTCCTCCTGACCTTCCACCAGTCACAAAGCTATCAGCCAAGAGAGTGACGTCACAAAGCTATGAAGGTCTGCTCTCATCGCTTCCTGGCTTGATAGATATCGATATCGATATCGATGATGCAGAGATAGACATACATGTATCTCAGATCACGGCTGGTCTTCGTCGGATCGGAGAACAGCAGCTCACACACATCGACCTTAGAGCACCGCAATGGCTCCCATCAGAGAAGAGGCGTGTATCGAGAGAGACGATGAGAGGGCTGGGTCTTCTGATCAGAGAACAAACCAAGAAGCTACAGCAGTTAAAACTGTACTGGGTGAAGTGCACAGACGAGGAAGACTTAGTTTACCTCATCGAGTGCTGCAGACGGGTGAAGACGATGTCATTCGTGGGGTAGGTTCTTGTTTAAATCGTGTATAAATAGATTAAAATCCTACTAGATTATTCTATTCAGTTACTTTGCAGTAGTAAAGCATAATGATACAAATGCGTGAAAAGATGCAAAGGTTAAAACGTGGGTGTAATTTCCAAGTCTTTGACTAAAAGTTAAGATGGGTTTTGTTTGATTATCGCTCTCAATTCTTATTTTATAATTTTTAAGTAGACTAGGGTTTAGTCACTAGCAATGAATATAATTTGAATGCGGAGAAAGATGGCGCCCTACTAAGTCAAACCGTATTTTTTCTCATCGTGGAAAATTTCTGTAAGATAATTTAAAAATGAGTGGAAAGAAAAGACAGATGGACAAAATGGACGTTTCACCAAGGATTTCCCAATACTTCACCCCTTCTGGCTCAATTTCAGGCAGAACAGAGATGGATATCGATGAAAACTCGGACATTCAACTTGAAAATCTCACTCGGCAGTCAGTGCTTACTGGAACCAGCGAAGCAGGCCAGGACTCGCAGGAGTCGCACCCCCAAGTTGTCGGGGGAAAGGAGAAGGAAAAAGACGAAGACGAACCGCGGGCAGAGAAGAAGCGAAAGATCAATGGAGATCAAAAGGTGCAGGCAAGTACAACCACTGAAGATTTACTAGCAAAGCTTCTTGACAGAATGGATCAAATGAACTCAAAATTCAATGACATAGTGGCCAGATTAGACTTATCCCTTACTCAGATTGATAACAATAAGAGAGAGATAGAAGAAGTGAAGGAAAAGCAAGAAGGGATTGAGTTTGACATTGGTTCAATCAAAGAGAAATTGCACGCACAAGAAAAGGAGAATGAGAAGTTGCGCGAACGTCTGACAGACCTATCTGCCAGGGGAATGAGAAACACACTTGTGTTCCAAGGCTTTCCAGAGGGTGCTGAGAACAAGAATTGTGAAAATTTGATCCAGTCATTTGCCAAGTCGCATTTGCAGATTGAAGCTGAAGTAATCATCGAAAGGGCACATCGCAGCGGAAGCACCTCATCACCTCGACCAAGGCCGATTATTGCAGCCTTTAATCGGTACTCGACCAAAAGTATGATCCTGGTAAATGCACGTCGCTTCTTGAAGGAGAAACCCTTTGAGCACAATGGAAAGCATCCTATTTACGTGGATGAAATGTTGCCTAAGGAAATTCGTGAACAACGGAAGAAGCTGATTCACATCAAGAAGAAGCTGAAAGAGGAAAATACAAGGAGAGCAGTGTACTTCAAGTATCCTGCTCGCATCTTCTACAAAGAAGGAAAAGACGGGAAGGAGAAAGAATACAAGATGAAATAACTCAAAACGTCAAAGGAAAGAAAATATTATCATTCCACATCGAAATGCTGGAAACATTAAAAAAACAAAAACATGAATAATGTTATAGAGCTGGACTTACCTTGCCTACTTAAAAACAAGAAGAAAAGTGAAAAAGGAATACTTAGATTAGGTTAATGACAAGAACTTAACTCTGAGAGTGAACTTTTATAGGTGAATATGTGGAAAAAGCACTCAAAGGATAAAAGGAAAGACCACGATGTAGAGCGCCACCTTGATCTCCCTAAGGCATACAGAAGAACTAGCCTTTGTTATGATTTGTTTTTTGTGTTGTTTGTTTGTTGAACCTGAATGTTTAATATATGTTAAACCTGATCTTATAATGGTGGTATTTTTAAGTAATTCATATCTCAACTATGGATTTGAAGCTGATGACACATAATGTTAACGGATTGGGGGACTTTAAAGCAAGGAAACGTTATTTTAATTATATGCTTAAACAGAACAAAGATATTATCCTTTTACAGGAAACTCATTCTGTAGAAAAGGAAGAATCATTATGGAGAAATCAAGTTAGATCTGATATTATTTTCAGTCATGGAACTTCTAAGAGCAGAGGAGTATGCATTATATTAAGAAAGACACCCGATTTTAAATTGTTAGACTCCATTAAAGATATAATGGGACGATTTTTATTGGTAAAAGTTGAAATTCAGAAGAAAGTTTATGTGATATGCAACATATATGCACCAAATAATGAGAAGGATCAGGTTGAGTTTTTTAAGAAGGTAGAATTGACCATACAAGATAACGTTGAAAATGAGGAAATTCTAATAATTGGTGGGGACTTTAATTTAATTCAAAACCTTGATCTGGACAGGGCAGGTGGCTCAATGAAAAGCATTTGGAAGCACTCTGTGAATCTTATAGAAAATCTGAAAATATATTTTGGTTTGGTTGATGTTTGGAGAATCAGAAACCCCTGCAAAAAAGGATTTACATGGAGAAGGTATAACCCACTGGTGCAATCTAGATTGGATTTTTGGTTAATCCATGAATCCTTACAGAATACAATTAGTGAAAATGATATCATACCGTGTGTTTTGTCTGATCATGATCATGTTAGTTTGCACATGAAAATTAAGACAAAAAATTCTGGTCCGTCCTACTGGAAATTTAACAATAGTCTATTGAATGATGTGGAGTATGTTAATGCTTTAGCTAATAAATACTCAGAATGGATTGGTGAGTTTACAGATAGTAATGATAAAGGAGGGCTATGGGATTGGTTAAAGTTTAAAATTAGAGAATTTACTGTACCATTTTCTAAGAAGAAGAAATGTGAAAGGGAAGAGAAAAGAAAGGCTCTTGAAAAAGAATTGAAAAAATTAGATGACAGGATGGCAGCAGAAGATATAGATGAAGAATTAATGAAAAAGAAAAGGGAAATAGAACAGGAGTTGTTTAAAATATATGACTATTTTGCAGATGGAGCAATCTTGAGGTCAAGGTGTACATGGTATGAGAAAGGAGAAAAGAGTACTAAATATTTTTTGTCATTGGAAAAAGGTCAAGCAGCAAATTCCAATATTGATGTTTTGATTTCAGATGTAGGACGTATTGATAAACAGTCTGAAATACAGGATTTCATTAAGACATCATATAAAACTTTGTTTGAGAACAAAGATAAGGTGGAAGATGAGGTGAGCAAAGATTACATAAGTCAGAGTAACATCAAGCAACTCACAGACGAAGAAAGAAATTCATGTGAAGGAAATATCACTTGCTCTGAAGCTAGGGCAGAATTGTTAAAAATGGCTAGAAATAAAACACCTGGGAACGATGGGTTAACTGTGGAGTTTTATGAGATGTTTTGGCCTTTGATATCAAAAGAAGTTATTGATTCTTTCAATTTTGCATATGAAAATAGTGTAATGTCTGTGTCACAAAGACAAGGTACAATTAAACTCATCCCTAAGCCTGAAAGAGATAAACACACACTGAGCAATTGGCGTCCCATAACTCTTTTAAATGTAGATGTTAAAATACTTTCTAAATGCTTGGCAAAGAGAGTTGCTAAGGTGATAGGAAAGTTAGTAGATAGTCAACAAACTGCCTTTATTAAAGGCAGATACATAGGGGAAGGAATAAGATTAATATCAGACCTCTTACAATATACTAAGGAGGAGAATTTGAGAGGTATTATGCTAGCCCTTGATCTATCAAAAGCATTTGATTCAATAAGCCACAGGTACATGCTAAATTGTTTAGAAGCGTTCAATTTTGGACCATCTTTCATACAATGGGTTAGAACATTGCACACTAATATAAGTAGTTGTGTATTGGTGAATGGATTTACCACTGGATATTTTCCAGTGTCTAGAGGAGTCAGACAAGGTGATCCTCTGGCTCCTTTACTGTTTATACTGAGCTTGGAAGTTGTTCTTACAAGACTTAATAATAATGATAATATTCAGGCTTTTGAATTTAGTGGAAAACAAATAAAGTATACAGCATATGCTGATGACATAACTTGCTTTTGTAGGAATATACAATCAATGAAGATGGTTTTCAAAGTTTTTGAAGAATTCTCAATCATATCAGGTTTTTATTTGAATAAAACAAAAACGGAAGGTATATGGGTTGGGAAAGATAGGCACAATGGAGAAAAAACAAATGATATACATTGGGCAGACAAAAGCATAAGAATTTTAGGCATTCATTTCTCATATGATCAGGAAGTAGTCAGGAAACTGAACTTTGATAAGAGACTGGATGAAATAAAATGTACTTTCTTAAGATGGAAGAATCGGGGGTTAACTTTAATAGGAAAAATTCAACTGTTGAAAACATTTGTTATGTCTAAGATTATGTATATTGTTTCCAATATTGAAATACCCGATGATTTTGTTAAGGAGGTTGAAAAGTTGATGTTTCAGTTTATATGGAAAGGTCCAGATAAGATATCACGGGCAACAATGATTGCAGATTATACTGAAGGTGGTCTTAAATTCCCGAAACTAAAATGCATGATAGAGACACAGCTGGTTAAGTGGATTCAGAGATATTATGCAGAATCAGATCATCATTGGAAGTTGTTCTTTGACCACTATAGTAAACGATTTGGTGGAAAATTGATTTTTATGAGTAATTATTCTATGAACCAGTTGAATTCTCTTGGAATTCCCATATTTTATCAAAACTTGTTGTTAGCATGGTCCAAGACAAAGGAGTATAATCAATTTGTTGATGATCAAGGAGCCCAAGCAAGTGTACTTAGTCAAATTGTTTGGAACAATCAATATGTTCTTATTGATAATAAATCAGTTTACTGTAAGGCCTTTCATGAGGCAGGTCTATGTTATGTATATCAACTTTTTGATCTACATGGAAACATTGTTCAATTTAATCTTTGGAAAGCAAGAGGAGTACCAGGTAAATACTACATGATATATTTGGCAATAGTATCGCTAGTCAGGAAGAAATGGGGAAGTTCATTTAATCAATTATTGATAAAAATGTTCTTGGAGAAAATAGATTTTGAACATGATCAGTCTGACCTTTTGACAGTAGAAATTCAAAAACTAAAAACTAGAAATATCTATGTTGATTTAGTTAGTAAATTGACATGTAGACCTGTCTGTGAACCCCTATTTTCCACTAAATATGGGATAGAAGAGGAGGAATGGCCACAAATGTATCTACTCCCATTTAAATGCACAATAGAAGTTAAGATGAGAGTCTTCCAGTTTAAAATTTTGCATAATATTCTATACACCAATGAGAGACTATTTAAAATGAAGCAAGTTCAGACAGAACTTTGCACATTGTGCGAGACCTCTGTTGAAACTCCTTTACACCTTTTTTATGAGTGTAAGGTTGCTGAAGATTTAAGACGAGCTTTTGTTGATAAAATTGGTCTAAAGCTATCTGTCAGATATGAGGATCTATCTAGGAAAAGAATGATGTTTGGATTCATAAAGGATTGGAAGGGACCACATAAAATATTATTAAATCACTTAATTATCTTATTGAAGAGATACATTTATATTCAGAAATGCAGGAATTTAGTAGTAAGTTTCATAGGTTTTGAAACGTTCATTTGCAAAATCAGACATATAGAATTGGTAATTGCTAAACAAAAGCACAAAGAAAACATGCACTATAGAAAATGGTCCCCTATTGAGAATTTATTCTAATTATCCATAATTATATTTTGATAATGATATAGTTCAAACCACCCGAGACTGATTTTTTAGTTTTTACATCAGGTCTGTTTGTTTGTTTGTTTGATTGTTGTTGTTTTTTGGGGGTAATTGTTACAGTGATTCGTATTTGATTATTGTTCTTTTAATGTTATACAATTATTTAATTCTTGTATGATTGTTGTTTTTGTAATGTTACAAAAAAATTCGAAAATCAATAAAAAGTTGGAAAAAAAAAAAAAAAAAAAAAATATAATTTGAATGCCTGTATTAAAAATCCAAAATTGTAATAGGTCTAGAAAATATGCAGTTGAATGTATTATTAATATTATGCACCGTCGGAAGCTAAATTAATGTAAGTCCATGTCCCGGGGTCCATGTTGACTTAAAATACAAACGTTAGATTTTCTATCCTTATAAAATTAATTATCATTATCATGAATTATTATTATTATAATTATTACGATTATATCGTAGCATTGCAGATCATAATTCGACTTATAATTGGTGAATTTTCGAAGCTTAAACAATGCCAAACTAGGGGAAATTACTAGTTTTCACGATCCCCCCCCCCCCCCCCCCCCCGCCGGAGGTTGATTCATCATCTAAAATCAGGTCCGTAGCCAGAGTTTGATGTTGGGGGGGGGGGGGGGGGTTGGGCACATAGACCTAGATCTGTCCTGGGGAGGGGTCTAACAAAGTTCAACCAAGCCCCCCCCCCCCCCCGTGGCTACGTGCCTGAATATCTTTGAAAATATATTTTTTATTAAAGGCTGAATCACTTAACCTTTAAACTGATGCTCGTGACCTGTTTCATCGAATCAAATTTAGCTAGAATCGATCTTGATAAATTTTAGGTTAAACAAAGGGCTCTGTGATCAAGGCTAGTCGATGTTACTTAGGTCAACCACAAAAATGCGTCGCTAAACTACTGCAAGAGAGGTCCTCAAAAAGTGAGTTAATTCCATTTTCTCCTAAAATATTCATTCTGTTGAAAACAAATTTTGGTGGAAGGAAAGTATTCTTCTCATTTTTAACCGAACGATATTTGACATAAATATCAATACTAGATCTAGTAGTAATAATAGGGTCTAGCGTTCCCCAACTTCTGAGCTAAAAATAGGTGACACGACATTTGCTCCTGCGACAATTGCTCCGGGCTGCGTTATTTTTTTATGCGGCACAGATTGGGGCTTTTTTTAAAAAGGGGTCTTGATTTACAGACTAATACTGGTCGTGTGCGTACTAGAGAGTATAAGTAGTAGAAGTCTGGTTTTAATAGTGTTACATTTAATCCACTACCGCATGGAAAATCATTACATCAACAATTAAAATCAAATTGGAAATCTGAAGAGGAGGCAGCACGTCAATAAGGAGAACATCACAATAATTAGTCAATAAAACTTAACTAACTTAAACGAAGAGGAATGTTATCTAAACACATAGTTCGCGATGGATATACAAACTTCTTCGCAGCGCTATCTAATGCGCTAGCTAACATGACTAGTCTCACGTATGTGCAGACACTATTCAGAAGGGAAAGAACGTACTTCCCATAGGTTTAACACGCGCCATGCCCCAATCTGTGCCGCATAAAAAAATAACGCCTCCGGGCTTTATTTCGTCAAGATGTAGGGTTAGGGTTAGGGTTTCAATAGGGTGTTATGTTAGGTTTAGGGTTAGGTTTAGGGTAGGGTATAGTGTTGAATCCAGGGTAGAAGTTAGCCATTCGATTAGCGTATGAAATTTACAGCGGAGCAATTGTCGCCGGAGCAAATGTCATGGAATCCTAAAAATAAGATGGACGAATTGCATTGGTTCATGCATTTCCGTCCCATTCATTACATCCATGCATATCCAACTCTACTTGTCTAACGACATTGAATATTTGGTTATGACAGGTCTGAATTCATTAGGAAATATAATTTATTCTTGCGTTAGATGACAAAATAAATAAGTCCACCACGGCTTTAGAAATCATCGCATTGAATGGTCGCCGATAAAAAGTCTAGTGCGTAGAATCTAGGCCTAGACTCTAGGCTATAAATTGAGGTTAAGGCTCAGTTTCCAAATCTAGACTAGGCCTAGCCTACTTTGTTATTTGCCGGTAGGCAGTGCGGTAGGTCCTTTTTCATGTTGATAATAACATTAACAATCGACGGGGTCATTGTTTCAACGTTAACATTTTAT